>NW_028181036.1:0-15000 GCF_964211825.1 Aythya ferina
CCCATAACACGTCCAAAACACCCCAAACAAGAACAGGATCACCCCCAAAAACGAAAGAAAACCCCAAAAAGCACGGATCCAATCCCAAAACCACTCTAAACGTACCTGATGGTCTCCAAATCCAAATGTCCACTCCCAACCACCATAAAACCCATTAGGAACTCAACGAAACCCAACGGAAACCCCAAAAACACCTCAAAAACACCCCAGAAAAGAACTGGATCAGAAGAAAAAACACCAAACACTATGAATTTCCCCGCAAAACCACCCTAAACTCACCTGATCTTCTTCAAAGCCCACAATCCACTCCCATTTACCCTAACGACCAACGAGAATCCAACTAAAACCCAACGGAGACCCCAAAACAAGTCGAAAACACCCCAAACAAGAACAGGATAACCCCTAAAAAAGAAAGAAAACCCCAAAAAACATAGATCCACCCCAAAAACACACTAAACCTACCTGATGTTCTCCAAATCCCAAAGTCCACTCCCAACAAACTTAAAACACATTAGGAAATCAACGAAACGCAACGGAAACCCCAAAACACATCAAAAACACCACAAAAAAAAGCGGGATCACCCCCAAAACCGAAAGAAAACCCTAAAAGCCGTTGATCCACCCCAAAAGTCCCCCTAAACCTACCTGATGTTCTCCAATACCCACAATTTACCCTTTTCCACCATGATGAACAACAAGAACCCAACAAAAACCAACGGAGACCCCAAAATATGTCAAAAACACCCCAAACAAGAATGGGACCACCCCAAAAACAGAAGAAAACGCTAAAAAAAAAAAAAAAAACAGAAGAATTCAACCAAAACCATAGATTCACCACCCAGAAAAACTTAAACTCACCTGATATTCTCCAAAACCCACAATTTACACTTTTCCAACATGATGACCAACAAGAACCCAACAAAACCCAACGGAGACCCCAAAACACATCAAAAACACACCCAAAAAGAACGGGATCACCCCAGAAAAACAGAAAAAAAAAAAAAACAAATACCATGAATCCACCCCAAAAGTCCCCCTAAACCTACCTGATGTTCTCCAAAACCCACAATTTACCCTTTTCCACCATGATGCCAACGGAAAACCCAACGAAACCCAACGGAGAACCCAAAACACATCAAAAACACCACAAACAAGAACGGAATCACCCCCAAAACTGGAACAAAATCCCCAAAAAGCACGGATCAAATCCCAAAACCACCCTAAACCTACCTGATGTTCTCCAAAACCCACTATTCAGCCTTTTCCACCAAAATGAACAAGGAAAACACAACGAAACAAAACAGAGACCACAAAACACGTCAAAAACACCCCAAACGAGAACGGAATCACCCCCAAAACTGGAAGAAAATCCCCCAAAAACATAGATCCACCCCAAAAAACACCCTAAATCTACCTGATGTTCTCCAAAACCCACAATTTACACTTTTCCACCATGATGACCACGAGAAACCCAATGAAACCCAACGGAGACCCCATAACACGTCCAAAACACCCCAAACAAGAACAGGATCACCCCCAAAAACGAAAGAAAACCCCAAAAAGCACGGATCCAATCCCAAAACCACTCTAAACGTACCTGATGTTCTCCAAATCCAAATGTCCACTCCCAACCACCATAAAACCCATTAGGAACTCAACGAAACCCAACGGAAACCCCAAAAACACCTCAAAAACACCCCAGAAAAGAACTGGATCAGAAGAAAAAACACCAAACACTATGAATTTCCCCGCAAAACCACCCTAAACTCACCTGATCTTCTTCAAAACCCACAATCCACTCCCATTTACCCTAACGACCAACGAGAATCCAACTAAAACCCAACGGAGACCCCAAAACAAGTCGAAAACACCCCAAACAAGAACAGGATAACCCCTAAAAAAGAAAGAAAACCCCAAAAAACATAGATCCACCCCAAAAACACACTAAACCTACCTGATGTTCTCCAAATCCCAAAGTCCACTCCCAACAAACTTAAAACACATTAGGAAATCAACGAAACGCAACGGAAACCCCAAAACACGTCAAAAACACCACAAAAAAAAGCGGGATCACCCCCAAAACCGAAAGAAAACCCTAAAAGACGTTGATCCACCCCAAAAGTCCCCCTAAACCTACCTGATGTTCTCCAATACCCACAATTTACCCTTTTCCACCATGATGAACAACAAGAACCCAACAAAAACCAACGGAGACCCCAAAATATGTCAAAAACACCCCAAAAAAGAATGGGACCACCCCAAAAACAGAAGAAAACGCTAAAAAAAAAAAACAGAAGAATTCAACCAAAACCATAGATTCACCACCCAGAAAAACTTAAACTCACCTGATATTCTCCAAAACCCACAATTTACACTTTTCCAACATGATGACCAACAAGAACCCAACAAAACCCAACGGAGACCCCAAAACACATCAAAAACACACCAAAAAGAACGGGATCACCCCAGAAAAACAGAAAAAAAAAAAAACAAATACCATGAATCCACCCCAAAAGTCCCCCTAAACCTACCTGATGTTCTCCAAAACCCACAATTTACCCTTTTCCACCATGATGCCAACGGAAAACCCAACGAAACCCAACGGAGAACCCAAAACACATCAAAAACACCACAAACAAGAACGGAATCACCCCCAAAACTGGAACAAAATCCCCAAAAAGCACGGATCAAATCCCAAAACCACCCTAAACCTACCTGATGTTCTCCAAAACCCACTATTCAGCCTTTTCCACCAAAATGAACAAGGAAAACACAACGAAACAAAACAGAGACCACAAAACACGTCAAAAACACCCCAAACAAGAACGGAATCACCCCCAAAACTGGAAGAAAATCCCCCAAAAACATAGATCCACCCCAAAAAACACCCTAAACCTACCTGATGTTCTCCAAAACCCACAATTTACACTTTTCCACCATGATGACCACGGAAAACACAACGAAACCCAACGGAGAACCCAAAACACGTCCAAAACACCCCAAACAAGAACAGGATCACCCCCAAAAACGAAAGAAAACCCCAAAAAGCACGGATCCAATCCCAAAACCACTCTAAACGTACCTGATGGTCTCCAAATCCAAATGTCCACTCCCAACCACCATAAAACCCATTAGGAACTCAACGAAACCCAACGGAAACCCCAAAAACACCTCAAAAACACCCCAGAAAAGAACTGGATCAGAAGAAAAAACACCAAACACTATGAATTTCCCCGCAAAACCACCCTAAACTCACCTGATCTTCTTCAAAGCCCACAATCCACTCCCATTTACCCTAACGACCAACGAGAATCCAACTAAAACCCAACGGAGACCCCAAAACAAGTCGAAAACACCCCAAACAAGAACAGGATAACCCCTAAAAAAGAAAGAAAACCCCAAAAAAACATAGATCCACCCCAAAAACACACTAAACCTACCTGATGTTCTCCAAGTCCCAAAGTCCACTCCCAACAAACTTAAAACACATTAGGAAATCAACGAAACGCAACGGAAACCCCAAAACACGTCAAAAACACCACAAAAAAAAGCGGGATCACCCCCAAAACCGAAAGAAAACCCTAAAAGACGTTGATCCACCCCAAAAGTCCCCCTAAACCTACCTGATGTTCTCCAATACCCACAATTTACCCTTTTCCACCATGATGAACAACAAGAACCCAACAAAAACCAACGGAGACCCCAAAATATGTCAAAAACACCCCAAAAAAGAATGGGACCACCCCAAAAACAGAAGAAAACGCTAAAAAAAAAAAAAAAAAACAGAAGAATTCAACCAAAACCATAGATTCACCACCCAGAAAAACTTAAACTCACCTGATATTCTCCAAAACCCACAATTTACACTTTTCCAACATGATGACCAACAAGAACCCAACAAAACCCAACGGAGACCCCAAAACACATCAAAAACACACCAAAAAAGAACGGGATCACCCCAGAAAAACAGAAAAAAAAAAAACAAATACCATGAATCCACCCCAAAAGTCCCCCTAAACCTACCTGATGTTCTCCAAAACCCACAATTTACCCTTTTCCACCATGATGCCAACGGAAAACCCAACGAAACCCAACGGAGAACCCAAAACACATCAAAAACACCACAAACAAGAACGGAATCACCCCCAAAACTGGAACAAAATCCCCAAAAAGCACGGATCAAATCCCAAAACCACCCTAAACCTACCTGATGTTCTCCAAAACCCACTATTCAGCCTTTTCCACCAAAATGAACAAGGAAAACACAACGAAACAAAACAGAGACCACAAAACACGTCAAAAACACCCCAAACAAGAACGGAATCACCCCCAAAACTGGAAGAAAATCCCCCAAAAACATAGATCCACCCCAAAAAACACCCTAAACCTACCTGATGTTCTCCAAAACCCACAATTTACACTTTTCCACCATGATGACCACGGAAAACACAACGAAACCCAACGGAGAACCCAAAACACGTCCAAAACACCCCAAACAAGAACAGGATCACCCCCAAAAACGAAAGAAAACCCCAAAAAGCACGGATCCAATCCCAAAACCACTCTAAACGTACCTGATGTTCTCCAAATCCAAATGTCCACTCCCAACCACCATAAAACCCATTAGGAACTCAACGAAACCCAACGGAAACCCCAAAAACACCTCAAAAACACCCCAGAAAAGAACTGGATCAGAAGAAAAAACACCAAACACTATGAATTTCCCCGCAAAACCACCCTAAACTCACCTGATCTTCTTCAAAGCCCACAATCCACTCCCATTTACCCTAACGACCAACGAGAATCCAACTAAAACCCAACGGAGACCCCAAAACAAGTCGAAAACACCCCAAACAAGAACAGGATAACCCCTAAAAAAGAAAGAAAACCCCAAAAACCATAGATCCACCCCAAAAACACACTAAACCTACCTGATGTTCTCCAAATCCCAAAGTCCACTCCCAACAAACTTAAAACACATTAGGAAATCAACGAAACGCAACGGAAACCCCAAAACACGTCAAAAACACCACAAAAAAAAAGCGGGATCACCCCCAAAACCGAAAGAAAACCCTAAAAGACGTTGATCCACCCCAATAGTCCCCCTAAACCTACCTGATGTTCTCCAATACCCACAATTTACACGTTTTCACCATGATGAACAACAAGAACCCAACAAAAACCAACGGAGACCCCAAAATATGTCAAAAACACCCCAAAAAAGAATGGGACCACCCCAAAAACAGAAGAAAACGCTAAAAAAAAAAAAAAAAAAAAACAGAAGAATTCAACCAAAACCATAGATTCACCACCCAGAAAAACTTAAACTCACCTGATATTCTCCAAAACCCACAATTTACACTTTTCCAACATGATGACCAACAAGAACCCAACAAAACCCAACGGAGACCCCAAAACACATCAAAAACACACCCAAAAAGAACGGGATCACCCCAGAAAAACAGAAAAAAAAAAAACAAATACCATGAATCCACCCCAAAAGTCCCCCTAAACCTACCTGATGTTCTCCAAAACCCACAATTTACCCTTTTCCACCATGATGCCAACGGAAAACCCAACGAAACCCAACGGAGAACCCAAAACACATCAAAAACACCACAAACAAGAACGGAATCACCCCCAAAACTGGAACAAAATCCCCAAAAAGCACGGATCAAATCCCAAAACCACCCTAAACCTACCTGATGTTCTCCAAAACCCACTATTCAGCCTTTTCCACCAAAATGAACAAGGAAAACACAACGAAACAAAACAGAGACCACAAAACACGTCAAAAACACCCCAAACAAGAACGGAATCACCCCCAAAACTGGAAGAAAATCCCCCAAAAACATAGATCCACCCCAAAAAACACCCTAAACCTACCTGATGTTCTCCAAAACCCACAATTTACACTTTTCCACCATGATGACCAACGAGAAGGGTTAGGTTAAAGGTTTTCATTTGTTAAAGCTGAAGCGCAGTATGCAATCTGGAACGTCACAGCCAGAGGTGCCTATGGCAATGTGAGAGAGGAAAAGATGGAGCAGATGTTCTACTCCTAGTTCTTTCTTTATACGTAAATAAAAGTTTGAGCTAATTCCAGTTGGAAGAGTTCCAATTACTTGTTTGGTCATAATGTCTTTTAATATTGAAAGCTGCAGCAAAAGCATGGGGATTTTTGCTTCTAGAAACACCCTAGTTCTCTTGTCTGCACTATGCATGCTTTTGAGCTAAAACTGGTTAAAAAATAAAAAGAAAAATCACACACACACAAAAAAAAAAAAAAAAATACACCACAGCTGCTGCTGCTCTCTTTCTACTTCCTTGTGCTTTGCCCCTACCCTTCCCAAGTCGGACCCGGACCCCGCTGCGGCTAGCACACGCGTCGCCCAGGACCGCAGCCTACGACCTCGGGACGGTCGCATCCCGCGCCTCCGGCAGGAGCTACCCGGGAGGGCAGGACGGCCTGCCGCAGCTCCGCAAGAGACCGAACCTGCTGGATTCCGGCACGGCCAGAGCCCGAGCCGGTGGGCAGCAGCCTCCCGCTTCACGGCTCGGCAGTGAAGCTCACGGTTCATCGTCCGGGTCACGGTTCGTCGCCCGACTTCGGACCCACGGGACAGCCGGCACCCGCGCCGCCGGAGGCCGGACACACGGGCCTCGGCATCGCCGTCCCCGAACCGCACGAAGTCACACACGGTCTCCGGTGCGTCCAGCACACACATCGCAAAGACCGGAGCCCAGATTATAGGATCAGCCAGCCCCGCGCCGCCCGAGGTCGGACCGGGAACCCGGTGCGCTTGGCACATGCGTCGCCCAAGACCGGAGCCCTGGGAAGCGTGATGGCCGGATCCCACGCAGCCCGAGTTCGGACCCACGGGACATGGGACAGCCGGCACCCGTGCCGACCGAGGCCGGTCACGCGGGCCCCGGGACCACAGTCCCCGAGCCTCCCGAGGTCGGACCCGGACCCCGTGTGTTGGGGCTGTCTGAGCTGGAGTCACCGTTTCCCTGCAGCAGCCCGCACAGTGCTGTACTCTGCACTCGTAGCTGGAACAGCACCGATATCACTCCAGTGTTGTGTCTGCGTAGTGCTGGCACAGCATCAGGACTCCTTCCAAGCTCCCAAGAGCCAGCAGGCTAGGGGTGGGCAAGTTATGGGGAGGGGACGTTGTCGGGCCAGCTGACCTAATCCAACTAAAGGGATATTCTGTAACACCCGATGTCACACTCAGCAATAAAAGGGGGGGCTCTCGTGGGGGAGGGGGCTGTTCCTCCTGAACATCCACTACGCGTTTGAGGCCCTGCTTCCCAGGACATGGCCGAACACCGCTCGCTGATGGGAAGTAGAGAATAATTTTTTTCTCTCTCGGTGCTTCCATGCGGACTTATTGTTTCTTTTGTTTCTTTTTCTCCCCATTCCCTTTCCCTTTAATTATACCTTTCTTATCTCAAACCTCGAGCTCTCTGTGTTGTATTTTCTCCCCCTTCCTCTTTGAGGAGAGGGGGAGTGAGAGAGCGGTTGTGGTGGAGCTCGGCTGCCCAACTAAGTAAAACCACCACAGTCCTTTTTGGTGCCTAACGAGGGTTGGGCTCCAAAAGGGTTGTGGCGCTCGAGGGTTGAGATAACAATAGTATTGATTGAAGTATTTACAACTAACATATTGGTTGTCATAATGCTCGGTTTTCTGGTAATACTTTTCTGTGTGGATATGTTGTATGTAGCCCAGTCTCTGTTTTCTTTTTTCCTTTACATCCGGTCGGAGAAAATGTTGAAGTCTGTGCTTGTTTTTTTAACATGTTGTGCTGTAACATACTGGCCTTCAGTTTGGTTTGGTATTCAAGCCCGGCATTGTTATCCTCCTGGTCTCCTGGAGATTATATTATTGACAATATTAAGAATTATAGTGCTTTCTTTTTTGCCCCCAGCAGTCAATCAGTGAATAATATCGGGTGTGGTGCCTTCTACTTTTCTCCCTGTGGGCTAATTACAGCAGCCTTTCAGTATCTTGGATACCCCTGGTGAGATATTATCCTCATATACTAGGTGTAGTGTTTGTCTTCTTCCCCAAGGCAAAGCAGTTTATTAAGAATATTATCCAAGGACCTGTCCCCAGACAAAGTTGTGGGTGGCAAGGTGTGTGGGGGGATTTGGGCAGGTACCTATCGCGGTTTTCTCCTCCAATGGTTCTAAATTTCACCCCTGAACAAGTACAAAATCCAAGAAAGTTGTTAGAATGTTTGAAAGATGTATGCCCTGACCCTGGCAATACTAGAGAACTCCTCTAGCTGGCTGCACTCTGCTGGGGTCTGGCTTACGCCTATCAGATGTCAATTAACATTGCCCAGCACCCTCAAGGGGATAGGGAGGTTCTTGAATTTGATGATGAGACAGCACACACTGTGACCACCCCAGATGACCGACCACCTTTGGTATCAGTCGCCCCCGTAGTAAAGACAAAACAGTGGAAACGGAGATCAGGTCGTTTAGTAAGGGAAGGAGCTCCTCCTATGGATGAGGGAGAAGAGGAAAAGGCAAGCGGCTCTAAAGCAGCGTTATCACGGCAACATCACGAAGAAGAGACTGAAATCATAGATGAATCAGAAACTACTCGATCTCTATCCTTGAGTGAGCTGCGAGAAATACGAAAAGCCTTCAGTCGCCGTCCAGGTGAGCACATCCTCACTTCGCTGCTTCGACGCTGGGATAGTGGGGCCAATACCCAACAGCTAGAAGGCAACAAAGCCAAGCAGCTGGGATCCCTTTCTAGAGAAAGGCTCATTGACAGAGTAATTGGAAGAGAGGCACAAGTTATCAGCCTCTGGAGGCGAATCCTAACAGCTGTGAAAGAAAGGTATCCCCACAAAGAGGGTATTGTCTCCCAAGTAAACAAATGGACCACTATGGATAAGTTACCACTTGTCCATATGGATATGGATAAGATTCCAGCAGCTGCGGGAATTAGCTGTGCTGGAGATGCTTTATAGTGATTTAAACAACGCCCAGGCACCTAAAGACCCCGATGAAGTCCAATGTACAGCGTCCAGGTGGCGGAAGTTTGTACGGGCTGCTCCCCCAACACATGCCAGCACACTGGCAGTCATGGGTTGGGACGAGGGGATGGGGGCAACTGTGGACAACGTGTCCAATCAACTTCATAAATATGAAGAAAATCTCTCTGCCCCAGTACGGGACTGCATTTCAGCTGTGGAGAGACTGTCCCAACGGTTAGATGAACACATAGCTTCGTCCTCACCTAGACGGAAAAATCTTTCGGCCTTCAAGCACCAGCAGTCCCCGGCTCAAACAAGGGAGAATCCGGGACGCACACCGCGAGGTACCTTGTGGTTTTATTTACGTGACCACGGGGAATATAGGAGGAAGTGGGACGGTGAACCGACCTCGGCCCTAGCTGCTCGGCTACGTGAGCTACGGAAAGATACAGCAGCAACAAAGAGGGCCCCTAGGAGGATTGCTGCCCCGGTTTCTGTTGAACAGTCCCCCAGAGGGAGTAGAAGGAACAGTAATACTCCTGACCCTGATGAAGAGACTTCTCCTTCACGTTTGGAAGAAATAATTGATAGATACTCTGACCAGGACTAGTGGGGCCCTGCCTCTAGCCAGGTAGAGGAGAGGGACAACCGGATTTACTGGACTGTGTGGATTCGATGGCCTGGCACACCGGAACCGCAAAAATAGAAAGCTTTAGATGACACAGGCGCACAGTGTACTCTAATGCCGTCAGGCCACCAAGGGGCAGAACCCATCTCTATCTCCGGAGTGACGGGGGGATCCCAAGAGCTAACCATATTGGAAGCTGAAGTGAGTCTAACTGGGAATGAGTGGCAAAAGCACCCCATCGTGACTGGCCCAGAGGCTCCGTGCATCGTCGGCATAGACTACCTCAGGAAAGGATACCTCAAGGATCCAATAGGGTACCGGTGGGCTTTTGGCATAGCTGCCTGGAGCACAGAGAAGATTAAGCAGCTGTCTACCCTGCCTGGTCTCTCACAAGACCCTTCTGCTGTAGGATTGCTGAGGATTGAAGAACAGCAAGTGCCAATTGCGACTACAACTGTGCACAGGCGGCAATAGCGCACCAACCGAGACTCCCTGATTCCTCTCCATGAGTTAGTTCACCATCTGGAGAGCCAAGGAGTGATCAGCAAGACTCATTCACCTTTTAACAGTCCTATATGGCCAGTGCGAAAGTCCAATGGCGAGTGGAGGCTAACAGTGGACTATCGGGGCCTGAATGAAGTCACACCACCACTAAGTGCAGCAGTGCCAGACATGCTAGAACTTCAGTACGAACTAGAGGCAAAGGCAGCCAAGTGGAATGCTACTATCGATACTGCTAATGCATTTTTCTCTATCCGTCTAGCAGCAGTATGCAGGCCACAATTTGCTTTCACTTGGAGGGGCATTCAGTATACTTGGAATCGACTGCCCCAGGGGTGGAAACACAGCCCTGCCATCTGCCATGGACTGATCCAGACGACACTGGAACAGGGGAACGCTCCTGAACACCTGCAGTATATCGATGATATCATCGTATGGGGTAACACAGCAGAAGAAGTTTTTGGGAAAGGGAAGAAAATAATTCCAATTCTCCTGAAAGCTGGATTTGCCATTAAACAGAATAAGGTCAAGGGACCTGCACAGGAAATCCAGTTGTTGGGGGTAAAATGGCAGGATGGACGTCGCCACATTCCGACGGATGAGATCAACAAAATAACAGTTCTGTCTCCGCCAACCAGCAAAAAAGAAACAGAAGCGTTCCTAGGTCTTGTGGGATTTTGGAGAATGCATGTGCCAGGCTATAGTCAGCTTGTGAGTCCTCTATATTGAGTGACTCGAAAGAGGAACTGACCATTGAGGCCATCACACAGGTTACCCATCAGTGTGAGACCTGTGCTGCAATCAAACGAGCCATGAGGGGAAAGTCTCCCTGGAATAGTGGGAGATGGCTTGGATTTCGATCTGGTGAGGTCTGGCAGATTGACTACATCGGACCACTTCCACAAACCCGCCAAGGCAAACGGTACATAATCACCATGGAAGAAGCAACTACTGGGTGGCTGGAAACATACCCTGTAAACCATGCCACGGCCCGAAACTATCTTGGGCCTGGAAATACAAGTGCTGTGGGATTGCATTCGTGGGATTGTTTTTGCCAAAGGTCCAGGGTATACCTGGTGGGTGATGCAGAAAGATGGGGATATCAAGTGTGTGCCTCAAGGAGATTTAACACTGGGAGAAAATTAATCTGTCATCCAAGTTATGTGTTGTAAGAGGACACTGCAGAACCAATGAAAGGTCAACTTTGCAAGGAACCAGGCAAGTGCAACAGTGATGTGAGCTAAGCTGGTGCTGGTATCAAGAAAACCAACTTCGCCTGCCCTGAGTGACCACTTTGACAGATGATGGTGAAACCATCAACAGTTTTTATGAGCATTTTGGGAAAAGACCTATAGAATAAAGAGAAGTACAGACATAAAAATGCTTCAATGGACAGAAAACTATGGTGATGAGACCATCTATATACTAAACTGTACCTGATTGTGACACAAATGTTATGGAATAAGGGGTGGAACACTCGTAGCTGGAACAACACTGAAATCACTCCAGTGTTGTGTCTATTGCTGCATAGTGCTGGCACAGCATCAGGACTCTTTCCAAGTCCCCAAGAGTAGGCACGGGTGCCGGCTGTCCCGTGTTCCGTGGGTCCGAACTCGGGCTGCGTGACGCACGACCATCCCGCGGCCCTGGGCGCCGTTCTTGGGCGACGCATGTGCCAAGCGCACCGGGTTCCCAGTCCGACCTCGGGCGGCGCGGGGCTGGCTGATCCTATAATCTGGGCTCCGGTCTTTGCGATGCGTGTGCTGGACGCACCGGAGACCGTGTGTGACTTCGTGCGGTTCGGGGACGGCGATGCCGAGGCCCGTGTGTCCGGCCTCCGGCGGCGCGGGTGCCGGCTGTCCCGTGGGTCCGAAGTCGAGCGACGAACCGTGACCCGGACGATGAACCGTGAGCTTCACTGCCGAGCCGTGAAGCGGGAGGCTGCTGCCCACCGGCTCGGGCTCTGGCCGTCCCGGAATCCAGCAGGTTCGGTCTCTTGCGGAGCTGCGGCAGGCCGTCCTGCCCTCCCGGGTAGCTCCTGCCGGAGGCGCGGGATGCGACCGTCCCGAGGTCCTAGGCTGCGGTCCTGGGCGACGCGTGTGCTAGCCGCAGCGGGGTCCGGGTCCGACTTTGGCTTTGTCAGGGACGGCGGTCCCGGGCTCCAGGTGTCCGGCCTCGGGCGGCGCGGCCGGCTGTCCCGTGTCCCGGCGATCAGAACTCGGGCGGGTTGGGGGCCGACTGTGCCGTGAAGCGGGAGGCTGCTGTCTGCCGGCTCGGGGTCTGGCCGTGCCGGAGACAGGGGGTTCGGTCCCGTGCGAAGCTGCGGCCGGCCGACCCGCGCTCCCCATTTCTCTATCCCGGGGCGCGGAATCTGACCCTCGCAAGCTCCTGGGCTCCGTTGTCGGGAGACGCTTGTGCTAGTCGCAGCGGTGCGGCCGGCCGTCCCGATTCTCTGGGATCCGGTCTTGGGCGACGCTTGGGAGCCCAGAAGCTCTTGGGAACCCAGCTGCTAGGGACAGCCGGCCCCGCGCCGCCCGAGGCGGGACACCTGGACACCGCGACCGCCGGCCCCGAGAAGCCGAGTTCGGCCCCGGAGCCCGCGGAGTCTAGCACAAGACCGGTGCCCAGGGTTTCGGGACGGCCGGCCACCGAACCGCACGGGACCGAAAGCCCGCTCTCTGGGAAGCCGGCGGACGCCAGCCCCCCGCTTCACTGCACGGCCGGCCCCCACGCCCCCTGAAGTCGGATCCCCGGGACACGACATAGCCGGCCCCCGCTAGCCGACGGCCCCGGAATCGCCGTCCCCGAACCGTCCGATGTCGGACCCGGCACCCGGTGCTGCTTGCAAACGCGTCGCACAAGACCGGAGCACAGGGGCTCGGAAGAGCCAGCTCCCGCCCTGCCGGAGGCCGGACTCCCGGGCTATGTCCACATGTCTCTTCAATACTTTTAAGGATCGGGTCTCTTACCACTTCCCCGGGCAGCCTGTTCTAATAGCAAAGCACCCCTTCCATGAAGAAATGCTTATTCAGTATCGAGCTAGCCAGTGCTGGTAAACAGAGGTGTTTCTCCCTAGGGGTAGGGCTTGGCATTTCCCTCTCCTGAACTTCAAAAGGTTCCTGCCTGCCCCTATCTGCAGCCTGTCAAGGTTCCTCTGAATGCGCAGCCCCCCATACAAGCGCCTTTTCCACAGAAACCACTGACCACCCGCCGCCTCGCCCCCTCCCAATTCGGCCTGCCCCAGGGCGCCACCGACCACCAACCTCCTTGCAGCACCACGCCTCAGCATCCCGAGCTATCCCGACAGCTTCCACCCATCGGGAGGTCCCACTTGTAATAAATGACCGAGTCCCAAATAGGCTTACAATTAATGTTTATGATTTATTAAAGGAATAGAGGTAAGCAAGCAGCGCTGGGTGCGCCAGGAGTTTCTGCTCCACCAAGACGCACACAAGTTACATCAGGCGGCTGGTTTTTATGCTGCTAGGCTAATACATATTCATTACTACTTCTACAAAAGGCAGGGTTATTCTAATTAGTTCCCAGAATCCAAACCCTCCCACTGGTGCAGGCGTTATCAGTCTCCGGTGGTCCCTCTGGGGGCCGCTCGTACTGAAGGCTCGTAGTCTTCCTCCCAGGCTTTGTCCTTTGGTCGTTCTTCAGCTTCTCCCCTCCCCTTATTTAGTAGTTGCTGGGCCAGATGTCAGAAAGCTGTGTCTCGTGCAGTAGTCCGCACAGGCATTGCATAGCAAACACACCAAGTAACATTGACTTCAGTTACTCGCAACAGTTACTCACCTGATAAAGAACTGCATGCAATAAAGGCATCAATACTACATTAGTTTATTCTAACAGATCCTACTAGCTGTTACCTCAAAAAGATGTGCGTACCCCTCGCTACTTGGAAACGCATCAGTCCATAAACTCTTATCCACCTGAAGAAGCCTGCAACTGACCGAAGGAAAAACAAACACCCCAAAGAGCAGCCCAAGCAGAATGAGCTCTCTGAGGGGATGCCTGGGACTCACATACCATTTGGCCCCGACTAGCACCCAAATCCAATCACCTGGGAAGGGTAGGGGCAAAGCACAAGGAAGTAGGAAGAGAGCAGCAGCAGCAGCTGTGGTGGTTTTTTTTTTTGTGTGTGTGTGTGTGTGATTTTTCTTTTTATTTTTTAATCAGTTTTAGCTCAAAAGCATACATAGTGCAGACAAGAGAAGTAAGGTGTTTCTAGAAGCAAAAATCCCCATGCTTTTGCTGCAGCTTTCAATATTAAAAGACATTATGACCAAACAAGTAATTGGAACTCTTCCAACTGGAATTAGCTCAAACTTTTATTTACGTATAAAGAAAAAAATAGGAGTAGAACATCTGCTCCATCTTTTCCTTTCTCACCTTGTCATAGGCAGCTCTGGCTGTGACGTCCCAGATTGCATACTGCTTTTCAGCTTTAAAAAATGAAAACCTTTACCCTAACCATTATCCTAACCATTAGCTTACCCTTATTCTTACCCTAAACCTAACCCTAATCCTTACCCTTACCCTAATCCTTACCCTACCCTTATACTAACCATTACTCTATCCTTTACCCTAACTCTTACCCTTACCCTAAACCTTACCCCAACCCTTACCCTAAACCTAACCCTTTCCCTAAACCTTCTCCTCACCCTAAGCCTTACCCTTAGCCTTACCCTAAAACTTACCTTTGCCCTAACCCTTACCCTAATCTGAACCCAAACCCTAACCCTAATACCCTCACCCTAACCTTTACCCTAAGCCTAACCACAGTCCCAACCCCTAACCCCAAACCCTTACCCTAACCCTCTAAACCTACCCCTAACCTATCCCTAACCATAACCGTCTAAGCCTAACCC
>NW_028181036.1:35000-44000 GCF_964211825.1 Aythya ferina
CCCTAACCCTAACCCTAACCCTAACCCTAACCCTAATCCTAACCCTAACCCTCTAACCCTAACGCTTACCCTAATCCTTACCCTACCCTTATCCTTACCATTACTCTATCCTTTACCCTAACTCTTAACCCTAACACTAACCCTTACCCTAACCCTTACCATAAACCTAACCCTTTCCCTAAACCTAAACCTTATCCTCACCCTTAGCCTTACCCTAACACTTACCCTTGCCCTAACCCTTACCCGTACCCTAATGTGAACCCGAACCCTAACCCTAATACTCTTACCCTAACCCTTACCCTAACCCTAACCACAACCCCAACCCCTAACCCCTAACCCCTAACCCTTATCCTAACCCTCTAAACCTACCCCTAACCCTAACCCTAACCCTTAACCCTAACCCTAACCCTATCCCTAACGCTAACCCTAACCCTAGCCTAAACCCTCTAACCCTAACCCTAACCCTAATCCTAACCCTAACCCTAAAGCTAACCCTAACCCTAACCTAACCCTAACCCTGCCAGAACCCTAACCCTAACCCTAACATAACACTAACCCTAACACTAAACCTAAACCTATCCCTAACCCTAACCAGAATACGAACCCTAACCCTAACCCGACCCCTAACCCTAACCCTAACCCTAACCCTAACCCTAACCCTAACCCTGAACATAACCCAACCCTAACCCTAACCGTAACCCTAACTTTAACCCTAACCTAACCCTAACCCTAACCCTAACCCTAACCCTAACGCTAATAACCCTAACCCCTAACCCTAACCCTAACCCTAACCCCTAACCCTAACCCTAACCCTAACCCTAATGGTGGATCTAACCCTAGCCCTAACCCTAACCCTAACCCTAACGCTAACCCTAACCCTAGCCTAAACCCTCTAACCCTAACCCTAACCCTAACCCTAACCCTAATCCTAACCCTAACCCTAAAGCTAACCCTAACCCTAACCTAACCCTAACCCTGCCAGAACCCTAACCCTAACCCTAACATAACACTAACCCTAACACTAAACCTAAACCTATCCCTAACCCTAACCAGAATACGAACCCTAACCCTAACCCGACCCCTAACCCTAACCCTAACCCTAACCCTAACCCTAACCCTGAACATAACCCAACCCTAACCCTAACCGTAACCCTAACTTTAACCCTAACCTAACCCTAACCCTAACCCTAACCCTAACCCTAACCCTAACGCTAATAACCCTAACCCCTAACCCTAACCCTAACCCTAACCCCTAACCCTAACCCTAACCCTCTAAACCTACCCCTAACCTATCCCTAACCATAACCCTCTAAGCCTAACCCTAACCCTCTAAGCCTAACAATAACCCCCAACCCCAACCCTCACCCGAAACCCTAACTCTAGCCCCAGCCCTAGCCCCTAACCCTAATTCCCGAGAACTACATCTCCCGGTATGCTCTGGGCATTCAACATGGCCTCCCGGAAGTCCCGAATCCGAAAACTACATTTCCCGGTATACTCTGGGTACGCAACATGGCCTCCCGGAAGTCTGGAGTACAAGAACTACATCTCCCGGCATGCTCTGGGCACACAACATGGCCTCCCAGTGCCGGAAAACTACACCTACCAGCATTCCCCGCACAGCCAGCATGGCCAATCACAGGCCGAGTGCTCGAGAACTGCATTTACCAGCACTCACTGGAACCCTCACCGCCCTTACAAAAAAAGCCTCAAGCCCTAACATCCAAAAAACCTCGAAACCCCTACAGACCTAACCCAAACTATTTACCACACTAAACCCCTGAAGACCTATGCCTAAAACTCCCAACCCAAAATCTTAGGATGCTCAAAACCCAAACCCAACCCAAAACGTTAGGAATGCTCAAAGCCCTAGCCCAGAAACTTAGGGCGCTCCAAACCCTAACCCCAAAACATTAAGACGCAAAAAACCCTAACCGAAAAACTTAGGGTAATACACCATAAATGTTTGCTCATTGTCTTTTGTATTATAAAAACAAGGAGTTCTGTTTGAGGAGCGGGAGTTGCAAAAGCTCCCTGCTGAAGTAAGGAGCTGCATAATGCTTGCCTAGACACTATGAAAATTCTTTTGCTTAACGTAACAAAAAATAGACCCCCCAACCCATTCTCCTTCTGCATCTCAGTTGCCTCTTTTGTTCAAAGACACTGTTGCAAAGCTCATGTAACCATCTCCTGATAAGTTGCTAAAGTAGTGTATCGACATACATGCCTTCCTGTCTAACGCTGGGCCAACATGACCAAATAATAAAAGAAGTTGAACCACAACGCCGAGGAAGACTTCGGCCTTCATCGTCACGACCACCAGAGGGACAGAGACGACCCCCTAGCAACAGTGCGCGCAGTTGCAGAATATACCAGGATGTGCTGCGTAATCCCGGAATTAGCAAAATATAAATAAAAAGGGACCTTGGCGGGGGTGAGGTGCGTGCCGTTGGCGGAGCTGAGACTCCCCGGCCGCCCAGTGCTGTTTTGCTTGATGTTTGCTCACTCAATAAATTCCTTTCTATGATTAATACAATGCTCTCTGAAAATTAATTAAGGGGGCAACTTATAACACTTTGGACGCTCAAAACCCTATCCCGAAAACATTAGGATGCTCCAAACTCTATCCAGAAAACTTAGGACTCTCCAAACCCTATTCCAAAAACTTAGGACTCTCCAAACCCTTTCCCGAAAACTTAGGACGCTCAAAACCCTATCCTGGAAACATAAAGATGCTCAAAACCCTTTCCCGAAAACTTAGGATGCTCCAAACCCTATCCTGGAAACATTAAGATGCTCAAAACCCTAACCCAACTACTTAGGATGCTTGAAAGCCTATCCCAAAAAATTAGGGCACACAAAAGCCTAACCCCCAAAATTAAGATGCTCAAAATCCAAACCCCCAAAATTAGGATACTCAAAACCCTGGACCTGGAGAACCTAACCTGAAAAAAAAAAAAAAAAAAAAAGATCTTAAAACCCTAACCGTAAATAACTGACCAAAAATAAAACCTTAAGACTCTAACCCTAAAAAACATATCAACACTACAACCCAAAAAACTCTAATACCCTAACACGCTAACCCTGAAACCCTTAAAACCCTAACCCCCAAATCCTTAAAACCCTAACCGTTAAAACTCCAACCCTAAAAACCTTAAAATCCTAAACATAAACCCTGAAACCCCTTACCCTGAAACCCAACCCTAGTGCCCAATCCCTGAAACCTTAAAACCCTGAATCAATCTGTAGCAAATAGCATAGGCTGAGTCGAGGATCTCAGTACAGTAGCATTATTATTCGAGATTACAATGGCGGGTGTCCCACAAGCAGGAGGGTGCCTACTAATTCCATACACAGTTTATACACTTTTTTTTTCTGCCGAGGACCGGGACCCTCCCCTGTTTCCCCTTTAACTGTGCTATTCAAGGTTCATAATCTAGCTGGTGCTTCACAGAAAATACACAGCTGCTGGCCTGTTACAAGTCACATTTCTTTTGAGGTTTTTACTCTTTGAGGTGGTAATGTTTCTTACGCCGTGATTTCTACCTAATTGCTGTAAGGATTCTGGTTGTCTGCGTTTTACAAGGTTGTCTGTTATAATAAATAAAAGTCCCAAATAGGATTACAATCAAAGTTTACAATTCACTGAATGAATAGAGGTAAGCAAACAGTGCTGGGTACGCTGGGAGTCTCTGCTCCACCAAGACGCGCACCAGTTATACACCAGTTACCTCCCTTAAGGGATATAGAGAAGCCCTCTCAGATACGTCCGTCCTGCTTCTCCTGCATGCGGCCGGAGGTCGGTCTAATTCTGGTGCTGTTGGTGGTGGAAGCTGGGGCAACGGTGGTACTGGTGGCGATACCACAGCCACCGGAGGGGGAGCCGCCGGGAGTGGATTGTTAGGATATGGAGGTGGTAGCTTATCCAACGGCTCACGTTTATCTTCTTTTTCTTTTTCATGTTCTTCTTGTTCTTCAAATTTCTTACCTGCTTTTAGTGTAAATATTGAGGCTAGAAAAGGACGTGAAGTCCTCCTGATCCATAATCCTGCATAATCACTTTCTTCCTGGCTAAAAGGTTCCTTTGAATTAACATGGATATTTAAGGCCTGGCAAATCCAGTCTTTGAAGGATCCAAAAACAGGCCAAAAGACATGTAGTCTTAAAGGCTCCTTTGGCCATTCTGTCACACAATACTGGACCATTTTTAATTTACTTTTTCCTTTTCTGGGGTCCCTATCATTCCAATTTCGAATCGTTATTCCTAATGGACTTTCTGGTGGTATGACTGGTAATTTGCTCCCTTTCTTCCGGTCTCTGGTCTTCGATTTTGTCTGACCCATCTAGGAATTTTACTCTGGCAATTCCCACAGCCCTTGGTTACCTTAGTAAGAGTGTCTTGCAGGGGGTCGAGGACCTATCACACACCCACAAATCCTATAGGAATCCCTTCGGTCCTTCACCGGCCAAGTCCCTCGCGGGAGATTGGAACCGCGGTTAGAAGACTTCCACAATCGCTTCGGAACTAAGTTCCATCTCAGTCACACTCTTACACACACAGGCAACCGAACCCCACCCAACCGAACGGTATACGCTTTAAATGCTTACGACTCCGTCATCTTCGTTCGGATCTTCACACACACAGTTACGGGCAAAATATAGTGCTGCAGCTGGCAAGGGAGCTGAAAAAAAGAATCAGAAACTTTGCTTACCTTTATTCAGGTTCAAGATGCCATTAGTTCCGACCTGACTCAAACAGCAGCCACCAAATGGTGGGGGTGCCTCTCCTAGATCAAACCAGAAATCAGGAACCAAAGCCCTCCCGGACGAGCGCCCGCTTGTAATAAATGACTGGGTCCCAAATAGGATTGCAATTGAAATTTACAATTTATTAATTGAATAGAGGTAAGCAAGCAGCGCTGGGTGCGCCAGGAGTCTCTGCTCCACCAAGACGCACACAAGTTACATCAGGCGGCTGGTTTTTATGCTGCTAGGCTAATACATATTCATTACTACTTCTACAAAAGGCAGGGTTATTCTAATTAGTTCCCAGAATCCAAACCCTCCCACTGGTGCAGGCGTTATCAGTCTCCGGTGGTCCCTCTGGGGGCCGCTCGTACTGAAGGCTCGTAGTCTTCCTCCCAGGCTTTTCTCTTGTCCTTCTCCTTTGTCCATCTTGGCTGGATGGCAGACACTTGCATAGTGTCCCATGCAACAGTTGTAATAGTTAGCAGTTATTCTGAAACCCCTTTGTTCTCTTATCCCCTATTGACCCGAATTGCTGGACCATTCCTTTGCAAGATTCAAGAACTATATACATTAACCACTCTGGTTTTCTCAGACTTTTCATCATATCATGCGGCCCTAGCATTGTTCCATATTGACACGAATCAGATGAACTCATTTCACACTGTTAAGCTGTCTTATCACTGCAAGCGTACCTCAATACCACCTTCCTTCCCTCTACAGGATGTAACTGCGCAAAAACAACATTTTTATTCCCACAACCTTGATCCCCTTACCCTGAAGTCCTTATTCCCCTTAAACCTAACAACTCTAACCACAACCCTAACCCTTATTATCAACCCCCTAACGCTAATGACACTGACCTTAATCCAAACCCCAACCTGCCCCTAACCCCAGACAACCAACAACGAAACACACACACACAAAGATGGAAACTACAAAAAAGGCAAAACCCTGGATACAGGCCCCAAATCACAAATACGCAACCAAAATGCTACAGAAAAGCCCCAGATGCAGGCCCCAAATGCTACTGCTAGGCCTCAAAAGCTCAAGATGCATCCCAAAGCAAAAATGCAGGCCCCAAACGTTACAGAAAAGCCCCCAAACCCAGGCTGCACAAGTCTACAAGCAGGCCCCAAACTGCCAACAGAAGCAGGCACCAACCACACCCAGATGCAGACCCCAACTGCCCACAAGCAGCTCCTACCCCACCACCCCCTCCCAAGAACTGGACTCCACCCAGACACTGGCCCAAGACCCGGGCCCGACCCCCGCCACCCCCCCTACCCTCCCCCCGACACAGGTGTACAAGCAGCTCACAACCCGCCCCTTCAGAGACCGGTCCCACTCCCCCCACCCCCCCCAAGACATGGGATGCGGAGGTGTACAACCAACTCCCAACTCCCTCCCCCTCAAAGGGAGGCCCCAAAGACCCCCAAATGGAGGCTCCTAGAGTGAACAAGCACCTCCCAACTCCCCCAGGCACAGGCCCACCCCCCCCCCCCCAAACACAGGCCACAAAGGTGTATAAACAGCCCAGACCCCCCTCCAAGACCATGGCCCCTATAGTGTACAAGCAGCTCCCAACCACCCACAGATGCAGACCCCAACCCTTCTCAAAAGGGAGGAACCTAGAATGCATGAGCAGCCTCCCAACCCCTCTAAACATAGGTCCAAAAGTGCACAAGCAGCTCCCAACCCCCCTCAAATACAGACCCCAAAAGTGTACAAGTAGCTCCCCCCCTGAGACAGGACCCAAAGGTGTACAACCAGTTCCCAACACCCCTGAGACACAGGCCCCAACCCCCCCCCCAGACACAGCGACCCAAATTCTACAAGCAGCTCCCAACCCCTGCCAGGCAGGCCCTATACAAGCAGCTCCCAACCTTCCCCCCCCCCCGAGGGAGGCCTCCAAGCCCCCCTAAACACAGGCCCCTACAGTGTACAGGCAGCTCCCAGCCACCCCCAGATGCTGGCCCCAAAGTTGTACAAACAGCTCCCAGCCACCCTGCAGAAACAGATTCCTACATTGTACAAGCAGTTCCCAGCCCGCTAGACACAGGCCCTGACCCCCCACACATGCAGGCCCCAAAGGTGTACAAGCAGCTCCCACCCCTCCCCCAGACGCAGGTCCCAAGCCCCCCCCCCAAACACAGGCCCCTACAACCAGCACCCAACCCCCTACCCCCGATGCCAGGCCCAAAGGTGTAGAAGCAGCTCCAAACCTCCTCCCTCAACCCAGGCTCCAACAGTGTACAAGCACCTCCCAACCAACCCTCCCGTCCCTCCCCCACCCCCCCGACACAGGCTCCAAAGGAATACAAAGAGCTCCCACCCCTCCCCCAGATGCAGGTCTCAACCCCCTCCCGCCCCCAGAAGCAGGCCCCAAAGGTGTAGAGTCAGCTCCCAACCCCCTCAGTGCTGGCCCCTAGGGTCTACAAGCAGCTCCCCCCTTGCCCCCAGATACCGGCCCCCAGACACAGACCCCAAAAGCCTAATCACAGGCCCTGAACTCTAGAGGCAGGCTCCAAAACCCAGGACAAAGCCCCAGTGGTTCGAGACAGGGCCCAAATCCCAGACACAGGCCCCAAACGCTAAACATATGCCAAAAAAAGTATTAGTGCTGGTGCCAAATGTTACAGACAGGCCCAAAAGCCCGAGATGCTCAAGGCTGAGACGTAACTTGGCTTTCTGAATTACTGGAAAGCAGCTTTCATTCTCAGATAATTGTGTGCAGGCTAGATAGGATGGGGCTTCAGGCACCTCTTCACCTGAGGAAACACACTGCCATCAGGCACCGCTGTGCCAGACAAGCTTGTTTTGCTAGAACACCCTACTCAGATGCACTGTGGCATTCAAGTGAACTGCTTTCATGCAAATATAACGACTGATGTTACAACCCACCTTGCCTGTGGCACCTGATGAACAGAAGAGTAAGCCACCGCAGCGCTTCAAAACCATCCCTGCACGTGCCGCTCCTTGTCGCTCTCTGGCCTTATCTCATATCCTTATCCACTTCTGTGGAGAGCCTGCCACGGCACCTGCAAAGCAAGACGGACACCTTTCATAGTCACCTTGTGCTACTTGGTCGTTCTGCTCCAACCCAGCTCATGACCAGCCCCTCTTCTTACACAGCTCTTCAGAGTGCAGTTTGCTCCTTTGAGCCTGTGCGAGATACCTGTGAAAGAAAAAGAAACGCATAGGCCGATGCAGCATCCAAAGACACAGCACAACTAGGTAAGTTACTCTCATCTGCTCCCTTACCTCTGCCGCTTACCAGCCCCCGAGGCAGATGCTTCAATCTACCCTCTTCAAACAGCTACAACACCTCTAAAAGACAAAGAGGGGATGCTTAGAGGAACAGTGAGACAGACCTACAACACAACAACTGCTACATCTGTGGTAAATAGTTTGGGTTAGGTCTGTAGGGGTTTCGAGGTTTTTTGGATGTTAGGGCTTGAGGCTTTTTTTGTAAGGGCGGTGAGGGTTCCAGTGAGCGCTGGTAAATGCAGTTCTCGAGCACTCGGCCTGTGATTGGCCATGCTGGCTGTGCGGGGAATGCTGGTAGGTGTAGTTTTCCGGCACTGGGAGGCCATGTTGTGTGCCCAGAGCATGCCGGGAGATGTAGTTCTTGTACTCCAGACTTCCGGGAGGCCATGTTGCGTACCCAGAGTATACCGGGAAATGTAGTTTTCGGATTCGGGACTTCCGGGAGGCCATGTTGAATGCCCAGAGCATACCGGGAGATGTAGTTCTCGGGAACTAGGGTTAGGGGCTAGGGCTGGGGCTAGAGTTAGGGTTTCGGGTGAGGGTTGGGGTTGGGGGTTATTGATAGGCTTAGAGGGTTAGGGTTAGGCTTAGAGGGTTATGGTTAGGGATAGGTTAGGGGTAGGTTTAGAGGGTTAGGATAAGGGTTAGGGGTTAGGGGTTAGGGGTTAGGGGTTGGGGTTGTGGTTAGGGTTAGGGTAAGGGTTAGGGTAAGAGTATTAGGGTTAGGGTTCGGGTTCACATTAGGGTACGGGTAAGGGTTAGGGCAAGGGTAAGTGTTAGGGTAAGGCTAAGGGTGAGGATAAGGTTTAGGTTTAGGGAAAGGGTTAGGTTTATGGTAAGGGTTAGGGTAAGGGTTAGTGTTAGGGTTAAGAGTTAGGGTAAAGGATAGAGTAATGGTAAGGATAAGGGTAGGGTAAGGATTAGGGTAAGCGTTAGGGTTAGGGTTAGAGGGTTAGGGTTAGGGTTAGGGTTAGGGTTAGGGTT
>NW_028181035.1:0-43934 GCF_964211825.1 Aythya ferina
GATCTATGGTTTTGGTGGATTTTCTTCCAGTTTTGGTGGTGATGCCGTTCTTGTTTGGGGTGTTTTTGACGTGTTTTGGGGTCTCCATTAGGTTTTGTTGGGTTCTTGTTTGTCATTATGTTAAATAGGTGTGGATTGTGGGTTTTGGAGAAGATCAGGTAGGTTTAGGGTGGTTTTGGGGTGGATCTATGATTTTGGGGGATTTTCTTCCAGTTTTGGTGGTGATGCCGTTCTTGTTTGGGGTGTTTTTGACGTGTTTTGGTGTCTCCATTAGGTTTTGTTGGGTTCTTGTTTGTCATTATGTTAAATAGGTGTGGATTGTGGTTTTTGAAGAAGATCAGGTAGGTTTAGGGTGGTTTTGGGGTGGATCTATGGTTTTGGGGGATTTTCTTCCAGTTTTGGTGGTGATGCCGTTCTTGTTTGGGGTGTTTTTGACGTTTTTTGGGGTCTCCGTTGGGTTTTGTTGGGTTCTCGTTGGTTATCATGGTGGAAAAGAGTAAATTGTGGGTTTTGGAGAACATCAGGTAGGTTTAGGGTGGTTTTGGGGTGGATCTATGGTTTTGGGGGTTTTCTTCCAGTTTTGGGGGTGATGCCATTCTTGTTTGGGGTATTTTTTAAGGTTTTTGTGGTCTCTGTTTGGTTTTGTTGGGTTCTCGTTCGTCATCATCGTGGAGAAGTGTAAATTGTGGGTTTTGGAGAACTTCAGGTAGGTTTAGGGGGAGTTTTCGCGTGGATTCATGGTATTTGGGGTTTTCTTCTTTTTGGGGGAGTGATCCTCTCCTTTCTTCGGGTGATTTTGAAGTGTTTTGGGGTTTCCGTTGCGTTTCGTTGAATTCCTAATGTGTTTTATGGTGGTTTGGAGTGTGCTTTGGGATTAGGAGAACATCAGGTAGGTTTAGGGTGGTTTTGGGGTGGATCTATGGTATTTGGGGTTTTCTTCTATTTTTTGGCGTGGTCCTGTTCTTTTTTGGGGTGTATTTGAAATGTTTTGGGGTCTCCGTTGGGTTTTTATTTGGTTCTCGTTGGTCATCATGGTGGAAAAGGGTAAATTGTGGGTTTTGGAGAACATCAGGTAGGTTTAGGGTGGTTTTGGGGTGGATCTATGGTTTTGGGGGATTTTCTTCCAGTTTTGGTGGTGATGCCGTTCTTGTTTGGGGTGTTTTTGACGTGTTTTGGTGTCTCCATTAGGTTTTGTTGGGTTCTTGTTTGTCATTATGTTAAATAGGTGTGGATTGTGGGTTTTGGAGAACATCAGGTAGGTTTAGGGTGTCTTTGGGGTGGATCTATGGTTTTGGGGGATTTTCTTCCAGTTTTGGTGGTGATGCCGTTCTTGTTTGGGGTGTTTTTGACGTTTTTTGGGGTCTCTGTTGGGTTCTGTTGGGTTCTCGTTGGTCATCGTGTTGGAAAAGGGTAAATTGTGGTTTTTGGAGAAGATCAGGTAGGTTTAGGGTGGTTTTGGGGTGGATCTATGGTTTTGGCGGATTTTCTTCCAGTTTTGGGGGTGATGCCGTTCTTGTTTGGGGTGTTTTTGACGTTTTTTGGGGTCTCCGTTGGGTTTTGTTGGGTTCTCGTTGGTTATCATGGTGGAAAAGGGTAAATTGTGGGTTTTGGAGAACATCAGGTAGGTTTAGGGTGGTTTTGGGGTGGATCTATGGTTTTGGCGTATTTTCTTCCAGTTTTGGGGGTGATGCCGATATTTTTTGGAGTGTTTTTTACGTGTTTTGGGGTCTCCATTAGGTTTTGTTGGGTTCTTGTTTGTCATTATGTTAAATAGGAGTGGATTGTGGGTTTTGGAGAACATCAGGTAGTTTTCGGGTGGTTTTGGGGTGGATCTATGGTTTTGGGGGATTTTCTTCCAGTTTTGGTGGTGATGCCGTTCTTGTTTGGGGTGTTTTTGACGTTTTTTGGGATCTCTGTTGGGTTCTGTTGGGTTCTCGTTGGTCATCGTGTTGGAAAAGGGTAAATTGTGGTTTTTGGAGAACATCAGGTAGGTTTAGGGTGTCTTTGGGGTGGATCTATGGTTTTGGGGGTTTTCTTCCAGTTTTGGGGGTGATGCCATTCTTGTTTGGGGTATTTTTTAAGGTTTTTGTGGTCTCTGTTTGGTTTTGTTGGGTTCTCGTTCGTCATCATCGTGGAGAAGTGTAAATTGTGGGTTTTGGAGAACTTCAGGTAGGTTTAGGGGGAGTTTTCGCGTGGATTCATGGTATTTGGGGTTTTCTTCTTTTTGGGGGAGTGATCCTCTCCTTTCTTCGGGTGATTTTGAAGTGTTTTGGGGTTTCCGTTGCGTTTCGTTGAATTCCTAATGTGTTTTATGGTGGTTTGGAGTGTGCTTTGGGATTAGGAGAACATCAGGTAGGTTTAGGGTGGTTTTGGGGTGGATCTATGGTATTTGGGGTTTTCTTCTATTTTTTGGCGTGGTCCTGTTCTTTTTTGGGGTGTATTTGAAGTGTTTTGGGGTCTCCGTTGGGTTTTGTTTGGTTCTCGTTGGTCATCATGGTGGAAAAGGGTAAATTGTGGGTTTTGGAGAACATCAGGTAGGTTTAGGGTGGTTTTGGGGTGGATCTATGGTTTTGGGGGATTTTCTTCCAGTTTTGGTGGTGATGCCGTTCTTGTTTGGGGTGTTTTTGACGTGTTTTGGTGTCTCCATTAGGTTTTGCTGGGTTCTTGTTTGTCATTATGTTAAATAGGTGTGGATTGTGGTTTTTGGAGAAGATCAGGTAGGTTTAGGGTGTCTTTGGGGTGGATCTATGGTTTTGGGGGATTTTCTTCCAGTTTTGGTGGTGATGCCGTTCTTGTTTGGGGTGTTTTTGACGTGTTTTGGTGTCTCCATTAGGTTTTGTTGGGTTCTTGTTTGTCATTATGTTAAATAGGTGTGGATTGTGGGTTTTGGAGAACATCAGGTAGGTTTAGGGTGGTTTTGGGGTGGATCTATGGTTTTGGGGGATTTTCTTCCAGTTTTGGTGGTGATGCCGTTCTTGTTTGGGGTGTTTTTGACGTTTTTTGGGGTCTCTGTTGGGTTCTGTTGGGTTCTCGTTGGTCATCGTGTTGGAAAAGGGTAAATTGTGGTTTTTGGAGAACATCAGGTAGGTTTAGGGTGGTTTTGGGGTGGATCTATGGTTTTGGCGTATTTTCTTCCAGTTTTGGGGGTGATGCCGATATTTTTTGGAGTGTTTTTTACGTGTTTTGGGGTCTCCATTAGGTTTTGTTGGGTTCTTGTTTGTCATTATGTTAAATAGGAGTGGATTGTGGGTTTTGGAGAACATCAGGTAGTTTTCGGGTGGTTTTGGGGTGGATCTATGGTTTTGGGGGATTTTCTTCCAGTTTTGGTGGTGATGCCGTTCTTGTTTGGGGTGTTTTTGACGTTTTTTGGGATCTCTGTTGGGTTCTGTTGGGTTCTCGTTGGTCATCGTGTTGGAAAAGGGTAAATTGTGGTTTTTGGAGAACATCAGGTAGGTTTAGGGTGTCTTTGGGGTGGATCTATGGTTTTGGGGGTTTTCTTCCAGTTTTGGGGGTGATGCCATTCTTGTTTGGGGTATTTTTTAAGGTTTTTGTGGTCTCTGTTTGGTTTTGTTGGGTTCTCGTTCGTCATCATCGTGGAGAAGTGTAAATTGTGGGTTTTGGAGAACTTCAGGTAGGTTTAGGGGGAGTTTTCGCGTGGATTCATGGTATTTGGGGTTTTCTTCTTTTTGGGGGAGTGATCCTCTCCTTTCTTCGGGTGATTTTGAAGTGTTTTGGGGTTTCCGTTGCGTTTCGTTGAATTCCTAATGTGTTTTATGGTGGTTTGGAGTGTGCTTTGGGATTAGGAGAACATCAGGTAGGTTTAGGGTGGTTTTGGGGTGGATCTATGGTATTTGGGGTTTTCTTCTATTTTTTGGCGTGGTCCTGTTCTTTTTTGGGGTGTATTTGAAGTGTTTTGGGGTCTCCGTTGGGTTTTGTTTGGTTCTCGTTGGTCATCATGGTGGAAAAGGGTAAATTGTGGGTTTTGGAGAACATCAGGTAGGTTTAGGGTGGTTTTGGGGTGGATCTATGGTTTTGGGGGATTTTCTTCCAGTTTTGGTGGTGATGCCGTTCTTGTTTGGGGTGTTTTTGACGTGTTTTGGTGTCTCCATTAGGTTTTGCTGGGTTCTTGTTTGTCATTATGTTAAATAGGTGTGGATTGTGGTTTTTGGAGAAGATCAGGTAGGTTTAGGGTGTCTTTGGGGTGGATCTATGGTTTTGGGGGATTTTCTTCCAGTTTTGGTGGTGATGCCGTTCTTGTTTGGGGTGTTTTTGACGTGTTTTGGTGTCTCCATTAGGTTTTGTTGGGTTCTTGTTTGTCATTATGTTAAATAGGTGTGGATTGTGGGTTTTGGAGAACATCAGGTAGGTTTAGGGTGGTTTTGGGGTGGATCTATGGTTTTGGGGGATTTTCTTCCAGTTTTGGTGGTGATGCCGTTCTTGTTTGGGGTGTTTTTGACGTTTTTTGGGGTCTCTGTTGGGTTCTGTTGGGTTCTCGTTGGTCATCGTGTTGGAAAAGGGTAAATTGTGGTTTTTGGAGAAGATCAGGTAGGTTTAGGGTGGTTTTGGGGTGGATCTATGGTTTTGGGGGATTTTCTTCCAGTTTTGGGGGTGATGCCGTTCTTGTTTGGGGTGTTTTTGACGTTTTTTGGGGTCTCTGTTGGGTTCTGTTGGGTTCTCGTTGGTCATCGTGTTGGAAAAGGGTAAATTGTGGTTTTTGGAGAACATCAGGTAGGTTTAGGGTGTCTTTGGGGTGGATCTATGGTTTTGGGGGATTTTCTTCCAGTTTTGGGGGTGATGCCATTCTTGTTTGGGGTATTTTTTAAGGTTTTTGTGGTCTCTGTTTGGTTTTGTTGGGTTCTCGTTCGTCATCATCGTGGAAAAGTGTAAATTGTGGGTTTTGGAGAACTTCAGGTAGGTTTAGGGGGAGTTTTCGCGTGGATTCATGGTATTTGGGGTTTTCTTCTTTTTGGGGGAGTGATCCTCTCCTTTCTTCGGGTGATTTTGAAGTGTTTTGGGGTTTCCGTTGCGTTTCGTTGAATTCCTAATGTGTTTTATGGTGGTTTGGAGTGTGCTTTGGGATTAGGAGAACATCAGGTAGGTTTAGGGTGGTTTTGGGGTGGATCTATGGTATTTGGGGTTTTCTTCTATTTTTTGGCGTGGTCCTGTTCTTTTTTGGGGTGTATTTGAAGTGTTTTGGGGTCTCCGTTGGGTTTTGTTTGGTTCTCGTTGGTCATCATGGTGGAAAAGGGTAAATTGTGGGTTTTGGAGAACATCAGGTAGGTTTAGGGTGGTTTTGGGGTGGATCTATGGTTTTGGGGGATTTTCTTCCAGTTTTGGTGGTGATGCCGTTCTTGTTTGGGGTGTTTTTGACGTGTTTTGGTGTCTCCATTAGGTTTTGCTGGGTTCTTGTTTGTCATTATGTTAAATAGGTGTGGATTGTGGTTTTTGGAGAAGATCAGGTAGGTTTAGGGTGTCTTTGGGGTGGATCTATGGTTTTGGGGGATTTTCTTCCAGTTTTGGTGGTGATGCCGTTCTTGTTTGGGGTGTTTTTGACGTGTTTTGGTGTCTCCATTAGGTTTTGTTGGGTTCTTGTTTGTCATTATGTTAAATAGGTGTGGATTGTGGGTTTTGGAGAACATCAGGTA
This sequence comes from Aythya ferina, assembly GCF_964211825.1. Taxonomy (NCBI): domain Eukaryota; kingdom Metazoa; phylum Chordata; class Aves; order Anseriformes; family Anatidae; genus Aythya; species Aythya ferina. Next base: position 5,646 of record NW_028181035.1, read on the forward strand.
GGTTTAGGGTGGTTTTGGGGTGGATCTATGGTTTTGGGGGATTTTCTTCCAGTTTTGGTGGTGATGCCGTTCTTGTTTGGGGTGTTTTTGACGTTTTTTGGGGTCTCTGTTGGGTTCTCTGGGGTTCTCGTTGGTCATCGTGTTGGAAAAGGGTAAATTGTGGTTTTTGGAGAAGATCAGGTAGGTTTAGGGTGGTTTTGGGGTGGATCTATGGTTTTGGGGGATTTTCTTCCTGTTTTGGGGGTGATGCCGTTCTTGTTTGGGGTGTTTTTGACGTTTTTTGGGGTCTCCGTTGGGTTTTGTTGGGTTCTCGTTGGTTATCATGGTGGAAAAGGGTAAATTGTGGGTTCTGGAGAACATCAGGTAGGTTTAGGGTGGTTTTGGGGTGGATCTATAGTTTTGGCGTATTTTCTTCCAGTTTTGGGGGTGATGCCGATATTTTTTGGGGTGTTTTGTACGTGTTTTGGTGTCTCCATTAGGTTTTGTTGGGTTCTTGTTTTTCATTATGTTAAATAGGAGTGTATTGTGGGTTTTGGAGAACATCAGGTAGGTTTAGGGTGTCTTTGGGGTGGATCTATGGTTTTGGGGGATTTTCTTCCAGTTTTGGTGGTGATGCCGTTCTTGTTTGGGGTGTTTTTGACGTGTTTTGGTGTCTCCATTAGGTTTTGTTGGGTTCTTGTTTGTCATTATGTTAAATAGGTGTGGATTGTGGGTTTTGGAGAACATCAGGTAGGTTTAGGGTGGTTTTGGGGTGGATCTATTGTTTTGGGGGATTTTCTTCCAGTTTTGGTGGTGATGCCGTTCTTGTTTGGGGTGTTTTTGACGTTTTTTGGGGTCTCTGTTGGGTTCTGTTGGGTTCTCGTTGGTCATCGTGTTGGAAAAGGGTAAATTGTGGTTTTTGGAGAACATCAGGTAGGTTTAGGGTGTCTTTGGGGTGGATCTATGGTTTTGGGGGATTTTCTTCCAGTTTTGGTGGTGATGCCGTTCTTGTTTGGGGTGTTTTTGACGTTTTTTGGGGTCTCTGTTGGGTTCTGTTGGGTTCTCGTTGGTCATCGTGTTGGAAAAGGGTAAATTGTGGGTTTTGGAGAACATCAGGTAGTTTTAGGGTGGTTTTGGGGTGGATCTTTGGTTTTGGGGGATTTTCTTCCAGTTTTGGGGGTGATGCCGTTCTTGTTTGGGGTGTTTTTGACGTTTTTTGGGGTCTCCGTTGGGTTTTGTTGGGTTCTCGTTGGTTATCATGGTGGAAAAGGGTAAATTGTGGGTTTTGGAGAACATCAGGTAGGTTTAGTGTGGTTTTGGGGTGGATCTATGGTTTTGGGGGATTTTCTTCCAGTTTTGGTGGTGATGCCGTTCTTGTTTGGGGTGTTTTTGACGTGTTTTGGGGTCTCCATTAGGTTTTGTTGGGTTCTTGTTTGTCATTATGTTAAATAGGTGTGGATTGTGGGTTTTGGAGAACATCAGGTAGGTTTAGGGTGGTTTGGGGGTGGATCTATGGTTTTGGGGGATTTTCTTCCAGTTTTGGTGGTGATGCCGTTCTTGTTTGGGGTGTTTTTGACGTTTTTTGGGGTCTCTGTTGGGTTCTGTTGGGTTCTCGTTGGTCATCGTGTTGGAAAAGGGTAAATTGTGGGTTTTGGAGAACATCCGGTAGTTTTAGGGTGGTTTTGGGGTGGATCTATGGTTTTGGGGGATTTTCTTCCAGTTTTGGTAGTGATGCCGTTCTTGTTTGGGGTGTTTTTGACGTTTTTTGGGGTCTCTGTTGGGTTCTGTTGGGTTCTCGTTGGTCATCGTGTTGGAAAAGGGTAAATTGTGGTTTTTGGAGAAGATCAGGTAGGTTTAGGGTGTCTTTGGGGTGGATCTATGGTTTTGGGGGATTTTCTTCCAGTTTTGGGGGTGATGCCATTCTTGTTTGGGGTATTTTTGACGTTTTTTGGGGTCTCCGTTGGGTTTTGTTGGGTTCTCGTTGGTTATCATGGTGGAAAAGGGTAAATTGTGGTTTTTGGAGAACATCAGGTAGGTTTAGGGTGGTTTTGGGGTGGATCTATGGTTTTGGGGGTTTTCTTCCAGTTTTGGGGGTGATGCCATTCTTGTTTGTGGTATTTTTTAAGGTTTTTGTGGTCTCTGTTTGGTTTTGTTGGGTTCTCGTTGGTCATCGTGTTGTAAAAGTGTAAATTGTGGGTTTTGGAGAACTTCAGGTAGGTTTAGGGGGAGTTTTCGCGTGGATTCATGGTATTTGGGGTTTTCTTCTTTTTGGGGGAGTGATCCTCTCCTTTCTTCGGGTGATTTTGATGTGTTTTGGGGATTCCGTTGCGTTTAGTTGAATTCCTAATGTGTTTTATGGTGGTTTGGAGTGTGCTTTGGGATTAGGAGAACATCAGGTAGGTTTAGGGTGTCTTTGGGGTGGATCTATGGTATTTGGGATTTTCTTCCATTTTTTGGCGTGATCCTGTTCTTTTTTGGGGTGTATTTGAAGTGTTTTGGGGTCTCCGTTGGGTTTTGTTTGGTTCTCGTTGGTCATCATGGTGGAAAAGGGTAAATTGTGGTTTTTGGAGAACATCAGGTAGGTTTAGGGTGGTTTTGGGGTGGATCTATGGTTTTGGTGGATTTTCTTCCAGTTTTGGTGGTGATGCCGTTCTTGTTTGGGGTGTTTTTGACGTGTTTTGGGGTCTCCATTAGGTTTTGTTGGGTTCTTGTTTGTCATTATGTTAAATAGGTGTGGATTGTGGTTTTTGAAGAAGATCAGGTAGGTTTAGGGTGGTTTTGGGGTGGATCTATGGTTTTGGGGGATTTTCTTCCAGTTTTGGTGGTGATGCCGTTCTTGTTTGGGGTGTTTTTGACGTTTTTTGGGGTCTCCTTTGGGTTTTGTTGGGTTCTCGTTGGTTATCATGGTGGAAAAGGGTAAATTGTGGGTTTTGGAGAACATCAGGTAGGTTTAGGGTGGTTTTGGGGTGGATCTATGGTTTTGGGGGATTTTCTTCCAGTTTTGGTGGTGATGCCGATATTTTTTGGGGTGTTTTTTACGTGTTTTGGGGTCTCCATTAGGTTTTGTTGGGTTCTTGTTTGTCATTATGTTAAATAGGAGTGGATTGTGGGTTTTGGAGAAGATCAGGTAGTTTTAGGGTGGTTTTGGGGTGGATCTATGGTTTTGGGGGATTTTCTTCCAGTTTTGGTGGTGATGCCGTTCTTGTTTGGGGTGTTTTTGACGTTTTTTGGGGTCTCTGTTGGGTTCTGTTGGGTTCTCGTTGGTCATCGTGTTGTAAAAGTGTAAATTGTGGGTTTTGGAGAACTTCAGGTAGGTTTAGGGGGAGTTTTCGCGTGGATTCATGGTATTTGGGGTTTTCTTCTTTTTGGGGGAGTGATCCTCTCCTTTCTTCGGGTGATTTTGAAGTGTTTTGGGGTTTCCGTTGCGTTTCGTTGAATTCCTAATGTGTTTTATGGTGGTTTGGAGTGTGCTTTGGGATTAGGAGAACATCAGGTAGGTTTAGGGTGTCTTTGGGGTGGATCTATGGTATTTGGGGTTTTCTTCTATTTTTTGGCGTGGTCCTGTTCTTTTTTGGGGTGTATTTGAAGTGTTTTGGGGTCTCCGTTGGGTTTTGTTTGGTTCTCGTTGGTCATCATGGTGGAAAAGGGTAAATTGTGGGTTTTGGAGAACATCAGGTAGGTTTAGGGTGGTTTTGGGGTGGATCTATGGTTTTGGTGGATTTTCTTCCAGTTTTGGTGGTGATGCCGTTCTTGTTTGGGGTGTTTTTGACGTGTTTTGGTGTCTCCATTAGGTTTTGTTGGGTTCTTGTTTGTCATTATGTTAAATAGGTGTGGATTGTGGGTTTTGGAGAACATCAGGTAGTTTTACGGTGTCTTTGGGGTGGATCTATGGTTTTGGGGGATTTTCTTCCAGTTTTGGTGGTGATGCCGTTCTTGTTTGGGGTGTTTTTGACGTGTTTTGGTGTCTCTGTTGGGTTCTGTTGGGTTCTCGTTGGTCATCGTGTTGGAAAAGGGTAAATTGTGGTTTTTGGAGAAGATCAGGTAGGTTTAGGGTGGTTTTGGGGTGGATCTATGGTTTTGGGGGATTTTCTTCCAGTTTTGGGGGTGATGCCGTTCTTGTTTGGGGTGTTTTTGACGTTTTTTGGGATCTCTGTTGGGTTCTGTTGGGTTCTCGTTGGTGTCGTGGTTTAACCCGGCTGGCAGCTAAACACCACGCAGCCGTTCGCTCACCCTCCCCCCTCCCTCTCTGGGACGGGGGAGAGAAATGGAAAGTGAAGCTCGTGAGTTGAGATGAAGACAGTTTAATAAGACAGGAAAATAATAATAATAATAATAATAATAATAATAATAATAATAATACAATGATGATAATAGTACTACTACTAATAATATGTACAAACAAGTGATGCACAATGCAATTGCTCACCACCCGCTGACCGATGCCCAGCTTAACCCCGAGCAGTCCGGCCCCCTCCCCCCGGCTAGCCACCCCTATATATTGTTTAGCATGACGTCAGATGGTATGGAATACCCCTTTGGCTAGTTTGGGTCACCTGTCCTGGGTCTGTCCCCTCCCAGCTCTTACTGCACCCCCCCAGCCTGCCCGTTGGCAGGACAGAGCAAAGGCTGAGATGTCCTTGGCTTAGTATAAGCACTGCTCTGCAACAATTAAAGCATCGGGGTGTTATCAGCACTCTTCTCATTCTAAGCCAAAACACAGCATTCCACCAGCTACTAGGAAGAAAATTAATTCTGTGCTAACTGAAACCAGGACATCTATCCACCCCTTATTCCATACCATTTATGTCATGCTCAGGTTACACTCTTTTCCATACATTCTAATTAGTCACCTATAGTAATCATGGTAGTGATAACATACAGTATAATATACTATTTAACATGGTGCAATTCAGTTCATGGGCTATTCTCACCCAGTATTAAATCTCCTTGAGGTACACACCGGACCTCTCCGTTCTTTTGCATCACCCACCAAGTATATCCAGGTCCCTGAGCGAAAACAATTCCACGAATAGGTTTGCCTTTTCCTGAGGCAGGAGTAGCCCAGACTGTTTTACCCAGCATATTTTTTACATGCACTACAGGAACTTTATCCCCATCTACAGTACGTAACAGGTTTGATTGGGCAGGTCCAGCTCGGTTGGTAGATCCCCTAGTATTGACTAGCCAGGTGGCCTTTGCCAAATGCGTATCCCAGTTTTTGAACGTCCCAGCGCCCATTGCTTTCAAGGTAGTCTTTAACAGGCCATTGTATCGTTCAACTTTCCCGGAGGCTGGTGCATGATAGGGGATGTGATACACCCATTCAATACCATGTTCTTTGGCCCAAGTGTCTATAAGGTTGTTTCGGAAGTGAGTCCCATTGTCTGATTCTATTCTTTCTGGGGTGCCATGTCGCCATAGGACTTGCTTTTCAAGGCCCAGGATGGTGTTCCGGGCGGTAGCATGAGGCACAGGATATGTTTCCAGCCATCCGGTGGTTGCTTCCACCATTGTAAGTACGTGGCGCTTGCCATTGCGAGTTTGAGGGAGTGTGATGTAATCAATCTGCCAGGCCTCTCCATATTTATATTTCAGCCATCGTCCTCCATACCAAAGAGGCTTTGACCGTTTGGCTTGCTTGATTGCAGCACATGTTTCACAGTCATGAATAACCTGTGCTATAGCGTCCATGGTCAAGTCCACCCCTCGATCACGAGCCCATCTGTATGTTGCATCTCTACCTTGATGGCCTGAGGTGTCATGGGCCCATCGGGCTATAAATAATTCACCTTTATGCTGCCAATCCAGGTCCACCTGAGCTACTTCAATCTTAGCAGCCTGATCCACCTGCTGGTTGTTTTGATGTTCTTCAGTAGCCCGATTCTTGGGCACATGAGCATCTACGTGGCGTACTTTCACAGCCAGGTTCTCTACCCGAGCAGCAATATCTTGCCACAATGCAGCAGCCCAGATAGGTTTGCCCCTACGCTGCCAGTTGTTTTGCTTCCATTGCTGTAACCATCCCCACAGGGCATTTGCTACCATCCATGAATCGGTGTAGAGATAGAGAACTGGCCATTTTCCTCGTTCAGCAATGTCTAAAGCCAGCTGAATGGCTTTCACTTCTGCAAACTGACTCGATTCACCTTCTCCCTCAGCAGCTTCTGCAACTCGTCGCGTAGGACTCCATACAGCAGCCTTCCATCTCCGATGCTTCCCCACAATACGACAGGACCCATCAGTGAACAGGGCATATTTCTTTTCATTCTCTGGCAACTGGTTGTACAGTGGGGCTTCTTCAGCACGACCCACCTCCTCCTCTGATGATATCCCAAAGTATTTGCCTTCTGGCCAGTCCATGATCACTTCCAATATTCCTGGGCGACTGGGGTTTCCTATTCGAGCCCGCTGAGTAATCAGTGCAACCCACTTGCTCCATGTAGCATCAGTTGCATGATGCGTAGAGGGGACCCTTCCCTTGAACATCCAGCCTAGTACCGGTAATCGGGGTGCTAGGAGGAGCTGCGCTTCAGTACCGACCACCTCCGAAGCAGATCGAACTCCTTCATATGCTGCCAATATCTCCTTTTCAGTTGGAGTATAGCGGGCCTCAGATCCTCTGTATCCCCGACTCCAAAACCCCAGAGGCCGACCTCGAGTTTCCCCAGGTTCTTTCTGCCAGAGGCTCCAGGTGGGGCCGTTCTCCCCGGCTGCAGTGTAGAGCACATTCTTTACATCTGGTCCTGTTCGAACTGGCCCAAGGGCTACTGCATGGACTATTTCCTGCTTGATTTGTTCAAAGGCTTGTCGTTGTTCAGGGCCCCATTCAAACTCATTCTTCTTACGAGTTACTTGGTAGAGTGGGTTTACAATCAGACTGTAATTTGGGATGTGCATTCTCCAAAACCCCACAACACCTAGGAAAGTCTGTGTTTCTTTTTTGTTAGTTGGTGGAGACATAGCTGTTATTTTGTTGATCACATCCATTGGGATTTGACGACGTCCATCTTGCCATTTTATTCCTAAAAACTGGATCTCCCGTGCAGGTCCTTTGACTTTATTTTGTTTTATGGCAAAACCGGCTTTCAGAAGGATTTGGACTATTTTCTTCCCTTTCTCGAAAACTTCCTCTGCTGTGTCACCCCACACAATAATGTCATCGATGTACTGCAGGTGTTCAGGAGCTTCCCCCTGCTCTAGTGCAGACTGGATCAGCCCATGGCAAATGGTAGGGCTGTGTTTCCACCCCTGGGGCAGCCGATTCCAAGTATATTGGACTCCCCTCCAAGTGAAGGCAAATTGTGGCCTGCACTCTGCTGCTAGAGGGATGGAGAAAAATGCATTAGCGATATCAATTGTGGCGTACCACTTGGCTGCCTTCGATTCAAGTTCATACTGAAGTTCCAGCATGTCCGGCACTGCAGCACTCAGTGGTGGCGTGACTTCGTTCAGGCCGCGATAGTCCACTGTTAGTCTCCACTCGCCATTAGACTTTCGCACTGGCCATATGGGACTATTGAAAGGTGAATGAGTCTTGCTGATCACTCCTTGGCTCTCCAATTGACGAATTAGCTTATGGATGGGAATCAGGGAGTCTCGGTTGGTGCGATATTGCCGCCGGTGCACAGTTGTGGTAGCAATTGGCACTTGCTGTTCTTCGACCCTCAGCAACCCCACAACAGAGGGGTCCTCTGAGAGACCAGGCAAGGTAGATAATTGTTTAATGCCCTCTGTCTCTAAGGCAGCAATACCAAAAGCCCACCGGAACCCTTTTGGGTCCTTGCAGTATCCTCTTCTAAGATAGTCTATGCCAAGGATACATGGAGCATCCGGACCAGTCACAATGCGGTGCTTTTCCCACTCATTCCCAGTCAGACTCACTTCAGCCTCCAATACAGTCAACTGCTGAGATCCCCCTGTCACTCCACAAATATAGATGGGCTCTGGTCCTTTATAGCTCGATGGCATTATAGTACATTGTGCACCGGTGTCTACTAAAGCCTTATACTTCTGTGCGCGTGATGTGCCAGGCCATCGAATCCACACAGTCCAATAAACTCGATTGTCCCTTTCCTCCCCCTGGCTGGAGGCAGGGCCCCCCTAATCCTGGTCAGAATCTTCCTCGTTTCTGTGTTTGAAGGACTGTCTGCTGGAAGTTGGAGCAGCAAACTTTTCGGAGAATCCCTTTTTCCTGATTGTTTTCTTTTGCAACTCACGTACCCGTGCCTCTAGGGTCGCGGTAGATTTTCCATCCCACTTTCTCATGTCCTCTCCATGGTCTCGTAAGTAAAACCACAGGGTGGCACGGGGTGAGTACCCACCATATCGTCTTCCTTGTGTGGGTGAACGCCTACCCCTGACAGCTGAGACACTGCTTTGTACAGGTGCGAAGGAGAATAATCTCTCTTCAAGTTGGTGAACCTTTTCAGAAAGTTTCTCCCAAGTGTTCTCCTTTGGTCGGTGGGCACTGGTTGGTTCAGGTGGGGAGGACAATAGATTCTCTTCAAGTTGGTGGACCTTTTCAGAAAGTTTCTCCACAGCTGAGACGCAGGCCTGTAAGGAAGAGGAGAGACTTTCTTCGTACTGCCGGAGTTGTTTAGCCGCTTCACCCACTGTGGGTTCCTCATCCTCTTTCCAGGCCATTATTGCCAATGAGCTGGCATATGATGATGGTGCACTCCGTACAAACTTCCGCCACATGGGTCGTGTACACTTGACTTCATCTGGATCTGTGGATGTTTGTTTGAGGTCTGGATCCTCATAAATCACTTCCCGTACGGCTAATTCCCTCAGGTACTGGATTCCCTTCTCCATAGTGGTCCACTTGCCTGGTAGACATAAAATATCTTCCTTGAAGGGATACCTTTCCCTCACAGCTGAGAGGAGACGCCTCCAGAGGCTGGTGGGTCGTGCTCCATCTGCAATTGCTTTGTCAATGCCGGCGTCTCGAGCAAGGGATCCCAGCCGCTTGGCTTCCCTGCCGTCTAATTCCACACAATTGGCTCCAGAGTCCCAGCACCGGAGCAGCCAGGTGACAAGCTGCTCACCTATACAGCGACCAAAATCTTTTCGCACATCTCGTAGCTCGCGCTCGTTTAGGCTTCGGGTAGTTACTGTTGCTCTTTCGGCATCCTCATCTTCCTCCTCCTGAATCCTTGACGGCCCAGCGTCGTCATCATCTTCGTCATCTCTATACTTAGTTTTGGCAGAAGCCTTACCTGGATTGGCAGAAGACTCTCTGCGTTCTAAACGACTTGAATTTCTATACCATATTTTCACCTTCTCTACAGGGGCAGCTTGCACTGCTACTGCTCGTTTCTCTGACTTTGTTACAGGGTCTGCCACAGGGGTTGGAATGCCCTCTGCAGGGTCAACTTGCACTGCTACAGCTCGTTTCTCTGACACGGCCACAGGAGCTGGAGCGGCTACAGGAGCTGGAGTTGGAGCTGGAGCAGTTGCAGGAGCTGGGACTGGAGCAGCAGTAGGAGCTGGAGCTGGAGCAGCTTCAGGAGCTGGAGCTGGAGCGGCTTCAGGAGCTGGGACTGGAGCAGTTGCAGGAACTGGGACTGGAGTAGCGGCCGGAGCTGGAACTGGAGCGACTGCAGGAACTGGGACTGGAGCAGCTGCAGGAGCTGGAGCTGGAGCAGCTTCAGGAGCTGGGACTGGAGCAGTTGCAGGAGCTGGAGCTGGAGCGGCTGCAGGAGCTGGGACTGGAGCGGCTGCAGGAGCTGGGACTGGAGCGGCTGCAGGAGCTGGGACTGGAGCGGCTGCAGGAACTGGGACTGGAGCAGCTGCAGGAGCTGGAGCTGGAGCAGCTTCAGGAGCTGGGACTGGAGCAGTTGCAGGAGCTGGAGCTGGAGCGGCTGCAGGAGCTGGGACTGGAGCGGCTGCAGGAGCTGGGACTGGAGTGGCTGCAGGAGCTGGGACTGGAGCGGCTGCAGGAGCTGGGACTGGAGCGGCTGCAGGAACTGGGACTGGAGCAGCTGCAGGAGCTATTGTAATAAACTCGGAGGATAAGAGGGTGGTGAAGGAGGAAGGGAGAGTGATCAAGGAGGGTACAGGGGTGGTGAAGGAGAAAGGGAGAGTGATCAAGTAAGAAAAATTATCTTCCCCTTTCCCCTCCACAGATTGACTCCCTAATGAAAAAAGGCAACAGATACAATTGCTAATAGTTTCCAAAATACAGTTTCCAAAGTATAGAATCGAAGATGTTACTGAGTACAAATACCAGGTTAGAGTCATGGCCAGATATTTCATCATCTCATAAGCCACTGATACAACACACAGTACCATAATGGTCTGAAACCAGGGCCCGGAGAGGATAAACAACATGACAGAGAGCACATACGGAAAATAACGTGCTATAATACTCAATTTGGAAAACAGGCGCAGCACAGTTGAGATTAAAGCAATCAGCATTATGACAAGTGACTATTAAGCAGGTCTAATACTTATACCAATTTTAGTTTAACACACTCTGGCCGTTATCTCAGATCTGCCGTTATCTCAACCTTTCGAGCCCCACGTTGGGCGCCAAAAAAAGACTGTCGTGGTTTAACCCGGCTGGCAGCTAAACACCACGCAGCCGTTCGCTCACCCTCCCCCCTCCCTCTCTGGGACGGGGGAGAGAAATGGAAAGTGAAGCTCGTGAGTTGAGATGAAGACAGTTTAATAAGACAGGAAAATAATAATAATAATAATAATAATAATAATAATAATAATACAATGATGATAATAGTACTACTACTAATAATATGTACAAACAAGTGATGCACAATGCAATTGCTCACCACCCGCTGACCGATGCCCAGCTTAACCCCGAGCAGTCCAGCCCCCTCCCCCCGGCTAGCCACCCCTATATATTGTTTAGCATGACGTCAGATGGTATGGAATACCCCTTTGGCTAGTTTGGGTCACCTGTCCTGGGTCTGTCCCCTCCCAGCTCTTACTGCACCCCCCCAGCCTGCCCGTTGGCAGGACAGAGCAAAGGCTGAGATGTCCTTGGCTTAGTATAAGCACTGCTCTGCAACAATTAAAGCATCGGGGTGTTATCAGCACTCTTCTCATTCTAAGCCAAAACACAGCATTCCACCAGCTACTAGGAAGAAAATTAATTCTGTGCTAACTGAAACCAGGACAGTTGGTCATCGTGTTCGAAAAGGGTAAATTGTGGTTTTTGGAGAACATCAGGTAGGTTTAGGGTGTCTTTGGGGTGGATCTATGGTTTTGGCGTATTTTCTTCCAGTTTTGGTGGTGATGCCGTTCTTGTTTGGGGTGTTTTTGACGTTTTTTGGGGTCTCCGTTTGGTTTTGTTGGGTTCTCGTTGGTTATCATGGTGGAAAAGGGTAAATTGTGGGTTTTGGAGAACATCAGGTAGGTTTAGGTTGGTTTTGGGGTGGATCTATGGTTTTGGCATATTTTCTTCCAGTTTTGGGGGTGATGCCGATATTTTTTGTGGTGTTTTTTACGTGTTTTGGGGTCTCCATTAGGTTTTGTTGGGTTCTTGTTTGTCATTATGTTAAATAGGAGTGGATTGTGGGTTTTGGAGAAGATCAGGTAGGTTTAGGGTGGTTTTGGGGTGGATCTATGGTTTTGGGGGATTTTCTTCCAGTTTTGGTGGTGATGCCGTTCTTGTTTGGGGTGTTTTTGACGTTTTTTGGGTCTCTGTTGTGTTCTGTTGGGTTCTCGTTGGTCATCGTGTTGGAAAAGGGTAAATTGTGGTTTTTGGAGAACATCAGGTAGGTTTAGGGTGTCTTTGGGGTGGATCTATGGTTTTGGGGGTTTTCTTCCAGTTTTGGGGGTGATGCCATTCTTGTTTGGGGTATTTTTTAAGGTTTTTGTGGTCTCTGTTTGGTTTTGTTGGGTTCTCGTTCGTCATCATCGTGGAGAAGTGTAAATTGTGGGTTTTGGAGAACTTCAGGTAGGTTTAGGGGGAGTTTTCGCGTGGATTCATGGTATTTGGGGTTTTCTTCTTTTTGGGGGAGTGATCCTCTCCTTTCTTCGGGTGATTTTGAAGTGTTTTGGGGTTTCCGTTGCGTTTCGTTGAATTCCTAATGTGTTTTATGGTGGTTTGGAATGTGCTTTGGGATTAGGAGAACATCAGGTAGGTTTAGGGTGGTTTTGGGGTGGATCTATGGTATTTGGGGTTTTCTTCTATTTCTTGGCGTGGTCCTGTTCTTTTTTGGGGTGTATTTGAAATGTTTTGGGGTCTCCGTTGGGTTTTTATTTGGTTCTCGTTGGTCATCATGGTGGAAAAGGGTAAATTGTGGGTTTTGGAGAACATCAGGTAGGTTTAGGGTGGTTTTGGGGTGGATCTATGGTTTTGGGGGATTTTCTTCCAGTTTTGGTGGTGATGCCGTTCTTGTTTGGGGTGTTTTTGACGTGTTTTGGTGTCTCCATTAGGTTTTGTTGGGTTCTTGTTTGTCATTATGTTAAATAGGTGTGGATTGTGGGTTTTGGAGAACATCAGGTAGGTTTAGGGTGTCTTTGGGGTGGATCTATGGTTTTGGGGGATTTTCTTCCAGTTTTGGTGGTGATGCCGTTCTTGTTTGGGGTGTTTTTGACGTTTTTTGGGGTCTCTGTTGGGTTCTGTTGGGTTCTCGTTGGTCATCGTGTTGGAAAAGGGTAAATTGTGGTTTTTGGAGAAGATCAGGTAGGTTTAGGGTGGTTTTGGGGTGGATCTATGGTTTTGGCGGATTTTCTTCCAGTTTTGGGGGTGATGCCGTTCTTGTTTGGGGTGTTTTTGACGTTTTTTGGGGTCTCCGTTGGGTTTTGTTGGGTTCTCGTTGGTTATCATGGTGGAAAAGGGTAAATTGTGGGTTTTGGAGAACATCAGGTAGGTTTAGGGTGGTTTTGGGGTGGATCTATGGTTTTGGCGTATTTTCTTCCAGTTTTGGGGGTGATGCCGATATTTTTTGGAGTGTTTTTTACGTGTTTTGGGGTCTCCATTAGGTTTTGTTGGGTTCTTGTTTGTCATTATGTTAAATAGGAGTGGATTGTGGGTTTTGGAGAACATCAGGTAGTTTTCGGGTGGTTTTGGGGTGGATCTATGGTTTTGGGGGATTTTCTTCCAGTTTTGGTGGTGATGCCGTTCTTGTTTGGGGTGTTTTTGACGTTTTTTGGGATCTCTGTTGTGTTCTGTTGGGTTCTCGTTGGTCATCGTGTTGGAAAAGGGTAAATTGTGGTTTTTGGAGAACATCAGGTAGGTTTAGGGTGTCTTTGGGGTGGATCTATGGTTTGGGGGGTTTTCTTCCAGTTTTGGGGGTGATGCCATTCTTGTTTGGGGTATTTTTTAAGGTTTTTGTGGTCTCTGTTTGGTTTTGTTGGGTTCTCGTTCGTCATCATCGTGGAGAAGTGTAAATTGTGGGTTTTGGAGAACTTCAGGTAGGTTTAGGGGGAGTTTTCGCGTGGATTCATGGTATTTGGGGTTTTCTTCTTTTTGGGGGAGTGATCCTCTCCTTTCTTCGGGTGATTTTGAAGTGTTTTGGGGTTTCCGTTGCGTTTCGTTGAATTCCTAATGTGTTTTATGGTGGTTTGGAGTGTGCTTTGGGATTAGGAGAACATCAGGTAGGTTTAGGGTGGTTTTGGGGTGGATCTATGGTATTTGGGGTTTTCTTCTATTTTTTGGCGTGGTCCTGTTCTTTTTTGGGGTGTATTTGAAGTGTTTTGGGGTCTCCGTTGGGTTTTGTTTGGTTCTCGTTGGTCATCATGGTGGAAAAGGGTAAATTGTGGGTTTTGGAGAACATCAGGTAGGTTTAGGGTGGTTTTGGGGTGGATCTATGGTTTTGGGGGATTTTCTTCCAGTTTTGGTGGTGATGCCGTTCTTGTTTGGGGTGTTTTTGACGTGTTTTGGTGTCTCCATTAGGTTTTGCTGGGTTCTTGTTTGTCATTATGTTAAATAGGTGTGGATTGTGGTTTTTGGAGAAGATCAGGTAGGTTTAGGGTGTCTTTGGGGTGGATCTATGGTTTTGGGGGATTTTCTTCCAGTTTTGGTGGTGATGCCGTTCTTGTTTGGGGTGTTTTTGACGTGTTTTGGTGTCTCCATTAGGTTTTGTTGGGTTCTTGTTTGTCATTATGTTAAATAGGTGTGGATTGTGGGTTTTGGAGAACATCAGGTAGGTTTAGGGTGGTTTTGGGGTGGATCTATGGTTTTGGTGGATTTTCTTCCAGTTTTGGTGGTGATGCCGTTCTTGTTTGGGGTGTTTTTGACGTGTTTTGGGGTCTCCATTAGGTTTTGTTGGGTTCTTGTTTGTCATTATGTTAAATAGGTGTGGATTGTGGTTTTTGAAGAAGATCAGGTAGGTTTAGGGTGGTTTTGGGGTGGATCTATGGTTTTGGGGGATTTTCTTCCAGTTTTGGTGGTGATGCCGTTCTTGTTTGGGGTGTTTTTGACGTTTTTTGGGGTCTCCTTTGGGTTTTGTTGGGTTCTCGTTGGTTATCATGGTGGAAAAGGGTAAATTGTGGGTTTTGGAGAACATCAGGTAGGTTTAGGGTGGTTTTGGGGTGGATCTATGGTTTTGGGGGATTTTCTTCCAGTTTTGGTGGTGATGCCGATATTTTTTGGGGTGTTTTTTACGTGTTTTGGGGTCTCCATTAGGTTTTGTTGGGTTCTTGTTTGTCATTATGTTAAATAGGAGTGGATTGTGGGTTTTGGAGAAGATCAGGTAGTTTTAGGGTGGTTTTGGGGTGGATCTATGGTTTTGGGGGATTTTCTTCCAGTTTTGGTGGTGATGCCGTTCTTGCTTGGGGTGTTTTTGACGTTTTTTGGGGTCTCTGTTGGGTTCTGTTGGGTTCTCGTTGGTCATCGTGTTGGAAAAGTGTAAATTGTGGGTTTTGGAGAACTTCAGGTAGGTTTAGGGGGAGTTTTCGCGTGGATTCATGGTATTTGGGGTTTTCTTCTTTTTGGGGGAGTGATCCTCTCCTTTCTTCGGGTGATTTTGAAGTGTTTTGGGGTTTCCGTTGCGTTTCGTTGAATTCCTAATGTGTTTTATGGTGGTTTGGAGTGTGCTTTGGGATTAGGAGAACATCAGGTAGGTTTAGGGTGTCTTTGGGGTGGATCTATGGTATTTGGGGTTTTCTTCTATTTTTTGGCGTGGTCCTGTTCTTTTTTGGGGTGTATTTGAAGTGTTTTGGTGTCTCCGTTGGGTTTTGTTTGGTTCTCGTTGGTCATCATGGTGGAAAAGGGTAAATTGTGGGTTTTGGAGAACATCAGGTAGGTTTAGGGTGGTTTTGGGGTGGATCTATGGTTTTGGCGTATTTTCTTCCAGTTTTGGGGGTGATGCCGATATTTTTTGGAGTGTTTTTTACGTGTTTTGGGGTCTCCATTAGGTTTAGTTGGGTTCTTGTTTGTCATTATGTTAAATAGGAGTGGATTGTGGGTTTTGGAGAACATCAGGTAGTTTTCGGGTGGTTTTGGGGTGGATCTATGGTTTTGGGGGATTTTCTTCCAGTTTTGGTGGTGATGCCGTTCTTGTTTGGGGTGTTTTTGACGTTTTTTGGGATCTCTGTTGGGTTCTGTTTGGTTCTCGTTGGTCATCGTGTTGGAAAAGGGTAAATTGTGTTTTTTGGAGAACATCAGGTAGGTTTAGGGTGTCTTTGGGGTGGATCTATGGTTTTGGGGGTTTTCTTCCAGTGTTGGGGGTGATGCCATTCTTGTTTGGGGTATTTTTTAAGGTTTTTGTGGTCTCTGTTTGGTTTTGTTGGGTTCTCGTTCGTCATCATCGTGGAGAAGTGTAAATTGTGGGTTTTGGAGAACTTCAGGTAGGTTTAGGGGGAGTTTTCGCGTGGATTCATGGTATTTGGGGTTTTCTTCTTTTTGGGGGAGTGATCCTCTCCTTTCTTCGGGTGATTTTGAAGTGTTTTGGGGTTTCCGTTGCGTTTCGTTGAATTCCTAATGTGTTTTATGGTGGTTTGGAGTGTGCTTTGGGATTAGGAGAACATCAGGTAGGTTTAGGGTGGTTTTGGGGTGGATCTATGGTATTTGGGGTTTTCTTCTATTTTTTGGCGTGGTCCTGTTCTTTTTTGGGGTGTATTTGAAGTGTTTTGGGGTCTCCGTTGGGTTTTGTTTGGTTCTCGTTGGTCATCATGGTGGAAAAGGGTAAATTGTGGGTTTTGGAGAACATCAGGTAGGTTTAGGGTGGTTTTGGGGTGGATCTATGGTTTTGGGGGATTTTCTTCCAGTTTTGGTGGTGATGCCGTTCTTGTTTGGGGTGTTTTTGACGTGTTTTGGTGTCTCCATTAGGTTTTGCTGGGTTCTTGTTTGTCATTATGTTAAATAGGTGTGGATTGTGGTTTTTGGAGAAGATCAGGTAGGTTTAGGGTGTCTTTGGGGTGGATCTATGGTTTTGGGGGATTTTCTTCCAGTTTTGGTGGTGATGCCGTTCTTGTTTGGGGTGTTTTTGACGTGTTTTGGTGTCTCCATTAGGTTTTGTTGGGTTCTTGTTTGTCATTATGTTAAATAGGTGTGGATTGTGGGTTTTGGAGAACATCAGGTAGGTTTAGGGTGGTTTTGGGGTGGATCTATGGTTTTGGGGGATTTTCTTCCAGTTTTGGTGGTGATGCCGTTCTTGTTTGGGGTGTTTTTGACGTTTTTTGGGGTCTCTGTTGGGTTCTCTTGGGTTCTCGTTGGTCATCGTGTTGGAAAAGGGTAAATTGTGGTTTTTGGAGAAGATCAGGTAGGTTTAGGGTGGTTTTGGGGTGGATCTATGGTTTTGGGGGATTTTCTTCCAGTTTTGGGGGTGATGCCGTTCTTGTTTGGGGTGTTTTTGACGTTTTTTGGGGTCTCTGTTGGGTTCTGTTGGGTTCTCGTTGGTCATCGTGTTGGAAAAGGGTAAATTGTGGTTTTTGGAGAACATCAGGTAGGTTTAGGGTGTCTTTGGGGTGGATCTATGGTTTTGGGGGTTTTCTTCCAGTTTTGGGGGTGATGCCATTCTTGTTTGGGGTATTTTTTAAGGTTTTTGTGGTCTCTGTTTGGTTTTGTTGGGTTCTCGTTGGTCATCGTGTTGTAAAAGGGTAAATTGTGGGTTTTGGAGAACTTCAGGTAGGTTTAGGGGGAGTTTTCGCGTGGATTCATGGTATTTGGGGTTTTCTTCTTTTTGGGGGAGTGATCCTCTCCTTTCTTCGGGTGATTTTGAAGTGTTTTGGGGTTTCCGTTGCGTTTCGTTGAATTCCTAATGTGTTTTATGGTGGTTTGGAGTGTGCTTTGGGATTAGGAGAACATCAGGTAGGTTTAGGGTGTCTTTGGGGTGGATCTATGGTATTTGGGTTTTTTTCTATTTTTTGTCGTGGTCCTGTTCTTTTTTGGGGTGTATTTGAAGTGTTTTGGGGTCTCCGTTGGGTTTTGTTTGGTTCTCGTTGGTCATCATGGTGGAAAAGGGTAAATTGTGGGTTTTGGAGAACATCAGGTAGGTTTAGGGTGGTTTTGGGTTGGATCTATGGTTTTGGGGGATTTTCTTCCAGTTTTGGGGGTGATGCCGTTCTTGTTTGGGGTGTTTTTGACGTTTTTTGTGGTCTCTGTTGGGTTCTGTTGGGTTCTCGTTGGTCATCGTGTTGGAAAAGGGTAAATTGTGGTTTTTGGAGAAGATCAGGTAGGTTTAGGGTGGTTTTGGGGTGGATCTATGGTTTTGGGGGATTTTCTTCCAGTATTGGGGGTGATGCCGTTCTTGTTTGGGGTGTTTTTGACGTTTTTTGGGGTCTCCGTTGGGTTTTGTTGGGTTCTCGTTGGTTATCATGGTGGAAAAGGGTAAATTGTGGGTTTTGGAGAACATCAGGTAGGTTTAGGGTGGTTTTGGGGTGGATCTATGGTTTTGGCGTATTTTCTTCCACTTTTGGGGGTGATGCCGATATTTTTTGGGGTGTTTTTTACGTGTTTTGGGGTCTCCATTAGGTTTTGTTGGGTTCTTGTTTGTCATTATGTTAAATAGGAGTGGATTGTGGGTTTTGGAGAACATCAGGTAGGTTTAGGGTGGTTTTGGGGTGGATCTATGGTTTTGGGGGATTTTCTTCCAGTTTTGGTGGTGATGCCGTTCTTGTTTGGGGTGTTTTTGACGTTTTTTGGGGTCTCTGTTGGGTTCTGATGGGTTCTCGTTGGTCATCGTGTTGGAAAAGGGTAAATTGTGTTTTTTGGAGAACATCAGGTAGGTTTAGGGTGTCTTTGGGGTGTGTCTATGGTTTTGGGGGATTTTCTTCCAGTTTTGGTGGTGATGCCGTTCTTGTTTGGGGTGTTTTTGACGTTTTTTGGGGTCTCTGTTGGGTTCTGTTGGGTTCTCGTTGGTCATCGTGTTGGAAAAGGGTAAATTGTGGTTTTTGGAGAAGATCAGGTAGGTTTAGGGTGGTTTTGGGGTGGATCTATGGTTTTGGGGGATTTTCTTCCAGTTTTGGGGGTGATGCCGTTCTTGTTTGGGGTGTTTTTGACGTTTTTTGGGGTCTCTGTTGGGTTCTGTTGGGTTCTCGTTGGTCATCGTGTTGGAAAAGTGTAAATTGTGGGTTTTGGAGAACTTCAGGTAGGTTTATGGGGAGTTTTCGCGTGGATTCATGGTATTTGGGGTTTTCTTCTTTTTGGGGGAGTGATCCTCTCCTTTCTTCGGGTGATTTTGAAGTGTTTTGGGGTTTCCGTTGCGTTTCGTTGAATTCCTAATGTGTTTTATGTTGGTTTGGAGTGTGCTTTGGGATTAGGAGAACATCAGGTAGGTTTAGGGTGTCTTTGGGGTGGATCTATGGTATTTGGGGTTTTCTTCTATTTTTTGGCGTGATTCTGTTATTTTTTGGGGTGTATTTGAAGTGTTTTGGGGTCTCCGTTGGGTTTTGTTTGGTTCTCGTTGGTCATCATGGTGGAAAAGGGTAAATTGTGGGTTTTGGAGAACATCAGGTAGGTTTAGGGTGGTTTTGGGGTGGATCTATGGTTTTGGCGTATTTTCTTCCAGTTTTGGGGGTGATGCCGATATTTTTTGGGGTGTTTTTTACGTGTTTTGGGGTCTCCATTAGGTTTTGTTGGGTTCTTGTTTGTCATTATGTTAAATAGGAGTGGATTGTGGGTTTTGGAGAACATCAGGTAGTTTTAGCGTGGTTTTGGGGTGGATCTATGGTTTTGGGGGATTTTCTTCCAGTTTTGGTGGTGATGCCGTTCTTGTTTGGGGTGTTTTTGACGTTTTTTGGGGTCTCTGTTGGGTTCTGTTGGGTTCTCGTTGGTCATCGTGTTGGAAAAGGGTAAATTGTGTTTTTTGGAGAACATCAGGTAGGTTTAGGGTGTCTTTGGGGTGTGTCTATGGTTTTGGGGGATTTTCTTCCAGTTTTGGTGGTGATGCCGTTCTTGTTTGGGGTGTTTTTGACGTTTTTTGGGGTCTCTGTTGGGTTCTGTTGGGTTCTCGTTGGTCATCGTGTTGGAAAAGGGTAAATTGTGGTTTTTGGAGAAGATCAGGTAGGTTTAGGGTGGTTTTGGGGTGGATCTATGGTTTTGGCGGATTTTCTTCCAGTTTTGGGGGTGATGCCGTTCTTGTTTGGGGTGTTTTTGACGTTTTTTGGGGTCTCCGTTGGATTTTGTTGGGTTCTCGTTGGTTATCATGGTGGAAAAGGGTAAATTGTGGGTTTTGGAGAAGATCAGGTAGGTTTAGGGTGGTTTTGGGGTGGATCTATGGTTTTGGCGTATTTTCTTCCAGTTTTGGGGGTGATGCCGATATTTTTTGGGGTGTTTTTTACGTGTTTTGGGGTCACCATTAGGTTTTGTTGGGTTCTTGTTTGTCATTATGTTTAATAGGAGTGGATTGTGGGTTTTGGAGAACATCAGGTAGGTTTAGGGTGGTTTTGGGGTGGATCTATGGTTTTGGGGGATTTTCTTCCAGTTTTGGTGGTGATGCTGTTCTTGGTTGGGTGGTTTTTGACGTTTTTTGGGGTCTCTGTTGGGTTCTGTTGGGTTCTCGTTGGTCATCGTGTTGGAAAAGGGTAAATTGTGTTTTTTGGAGAACATCAGGTAGGTTTAGGGTGTCTTTGGGTGGATCTATGGTTTTGGGGGTTTTCTTCCAGTTTTGGGGGTGATGCCATTCTTGTTTGGGGTATTTTTAAGGTTTTTGTGGTCTCTGTTTGGTTTTGTTGGGTTCTCGTTGGTCATCGTGTTGTAAAAGGGTAAATTGTGGGTTTTGGAGAACTTCAGGTAGGTTTAGGGGGGAGTTTTCGCGTGGATTCATGGTATTTGGGGTTTTCTTCTTTTTGGGGGAGTGATCCTCTCCTTTCTTCGGGTGATTTTGAAGTGTTTTGGGGTTTCCGTTGCGTTTCGTTGAATTCCTAATGTGTTTTATGTTGGTTTGGAGTGTGCTTTGGGATTAGGAGAACATCAGGTAGGTTTAGGGTGTCTTTGGGGTGGATCTATGGTATTTGGGTTTTTTTCTATTTTTTGGCGTGGTCCTGTTCTTTTTTCGGGTGTATTTGAAGTGTTTTGGGGTCTCCGTTGGGTTTTGTTTGGTTCTCGTTGGTCATCATGGTGGAAAAGGGTAAATTGTGGGTTTTGGAGAACATCAGGTAGGTTTAGGGTGGTTTTGGGGTGGATCTATGGTTTTGGGGGATTTTCTTCCAGTTTTGGTGGTGATGCCGTTCTTGTTTGGGGTGTTTTTGACGTTTTTTGTGGTCTCTGTTGGGTTCTGTTGGGTTCTCGTTGGTCATCGTGTTGGAAAAGGGTAAATTGTGGTTTTTGGAGAAGATCAGGTAGGTTTAGGGTGGTTTTGGGGTGGATCTATGGTTTTGGGGTATTTTCTTCCAGTTTTGGGGGTGATGCCGTTCTTGTTTGGGGTGTTTTTGACGTTTTTTGGGGTCTCCGTTGGGTTTTGTTGGGTTCTCGTTGGTTATCATGGTGGAAAAGGGTAAATTGTGGGTTTTGGAGAAGATCAGGTAGGTTTAGGGTGGTTTTGGGGTGGATCTATGGTTTTGGCGTATTTTCTTCCACTTTTGGGGGTGATGCCGATATTTTTTGGGGTGTTTTTTACGTGTTTTGGGGTCTCCATTAGGTTTTGTTGGGTTCTTGTTTGTCATTATGTTAAATAGGAGTGGATTGTGGGTTTTGGAGAACATCAGGTAGGTTTAGGGTGGTTTTGGGGTGGATCTATGGTTTTGGGGGATTTTCTTCCAGTTTTGGTGGTGATGCCGTTCTTGTTTGGGGTGTTTTTGACGTTTTTTGGGGTCTCTGTTGGGTTCTGATGGGTTCTCGTTGGTCATCGTGTTGGAAAAGGGTAAATTGTGTTTTTTGGAGAACATCAGGTAGGTTTAGGGTGTCTTTGGGGTGTGTCTATGGTTTTGGGGGATTTTCTTCCAGTTTTGGTGGTGATGCCGTTCTTGTTTGGGGTGTTTTTGACGTTTTTTGGGGTCTCTGTTGGGTTCTGTTGGGTTCTCGTTGGTCATCGTGTTGGAAAAGGGTAAATTGTGGTTTTTGGAGAAGATCAGGTATGTTTAGGGTGGTTTTGGGGTGGATCTATGGTTTTGGGGGATTTTCTTCCAGTTTTGGGGGTGATGCCGTTCTTGTTTGGGGTGTTTTTGACGTTTTTTGGGGTCTCCGTTGGATTTTGTTGGGTTCTCGTTGGTTATCATGGTGGAAAAGGGTAAATTGTGGGTTTTGGAGAAGATCAGGTAGGTTTAGGGTGGTTTTGGGGTGGATCTATGGTTTTGGCGTATTTTCTTCCAGTTTTGGGGGTGATGCCGATATTTTTTGGGGTGTTTTTTACGTGTTTTGAGGTCACCATTAGGTTTTGTTGGGTTCTTGTTTGTCATTATGTTTAATAGGAGTGGATTGTGGGTTTTGGAGAACATCAGGTAGGTTTAGGGTGGTTTTGGGGTGGATCTATGGTTTTGGGGGATTTTCTTCCAGTTTTGGTGGTGATGCTGTTCTTGGTTGGGTGGTTTTTGACGTTTTTTGGGGTCTCCGTTGGGTTTTGTTGGGTTCTCGTTGGTTATCATGGTGGAAAAGGGTAAATTGTGGGTTTTGGAGAACATCAGGTAGGTTTAGGGGGAGTTTTCGCGTGGATTCATGGTATTTGGGGTTTTCTTCTTTTTGGGGGAGTGATCCTCTCCTTTCTTCGGGTGATTTTGAAGTGTTTTGGGGTTTCCGTTGCGTTTCGTTGAATTCCTAATGTGTTTATGGTGGTTTGGAGTGTGCTTTGGGATTAGGAGAACATCAGGTAGGTTTAGGGTGTCTTTGGGGTGGATCTATGGTATTTGGGGTTTTCTTCTATTTTTTGGCGTGATTCTGTTCTTTTTTGGGGTGTATTTGAAGTGTTTTGGGGTCTCCGTTGGGTTTTGTTTGGTTCTCGTTGGTCATCATGTTGGAAAAGGGTAAATTGTGGGTTTTGGAGAACATCAGGTAGGTTTAGGGTGGTTTTGGGGTGGATCTATGGTTTTGGGAGATTTTCTTCCAGTTTTGGTGGTGATGCCGTTCTTGTTTGGGGTGTTTTTGACGTTTTTTGGGGTCTCTGTTGGGTTCTGTTGGGTTCTCGTTGGTCATCGTGTTGGAAAAGGGTAAATTGTGGTTTTTGGAGAACATCAGGTAGGTTTCGGGTGGTTTTGGGGTGGATCTATGGTTTTGGCGTATTTTCTTCCAGTTTTGGTGGTGATGCCGTTCTTGTTTGGGGTGTTTTTGACGTTTTTTGGGGTCTCTGTTGGGTTCTGTTGGGTTCTCGTTGGTCATCGTGTTGGAAAAGGGTAAATTGTGTTTTTTGGAGAAGATCAGGTAGGTTTAGGGTGGTTTTGGGGTGGATCTATGGTTTTGGTGTATTTTCTTCCAGTTTTGGTGGTGATGCCGTTCTTGTTTGGGGTGTTTTTGACGTTTTTTGGGGTCTCTGTTGGGTTCTGTTGGGTTCTCGTTGGTCATCGTGTTGGAAAAGGGTAAATTGTGGTTTTTGGAGAAGATCAGGCAGGTTTAGGGTGGTTTTGGGGTGGATCTATGGTTTTGGGGGATTTTCTTCCAGTTTTGGGGGTGATGCCGTTCTTGTTTGGGGTGTTTTTGACGTTTTTTGGGGTCTCCGTTGGATTTTGTTGGGTTCTCGTTGGTTATCATGGTGGAAAAGGGTAAATTGTGGGTTTTGGAGAACATCAGGTAGGTTTAGGGTGGTTTTGGGGTGGATCTATGGTTGTGGCGTATTTTCTTCCAGTTTTGGGGGTGATGCCGATATTTTTTGTGGTGTTTTTTTACGTGTTTTGGGGTCTCCATTAGGTTTTGTTGGGTTCTTGTTTGTCATTATGTTAAATAGGAGTGGATTGTGGGTTTTGGAGAACATCAGGTAGGTTTAGGGTGTCTTTGGGGTGGATCTATGGTTTTGGGGGATTTTCTTCCAGTTTTGGTGGTGATGCCGTTCTTGTTTGGGGTGTTTTTGACGTGTTTTGGTGTCTCCATTAGGTTTTGTTGGGTTCTTGTTTGTCATTATGTTAAATAGGTGTGGATTGTGGTTTTTGGAGAACATCAGGTAGTTTTAGGGTGGTTTTGGGGTGGATCTATGGTTTTGGCGTATTTTCTTCCAGTTTTGGTGGTGATGCCGTTCTTGTTTGGGGTGTTTTTGACGTTTTTTGGGGTCTCTGTTGGGTTCTGTTGGGTTCTCGTTGGTCATCGTGTTGGAAAAGGGTAAATTGTGGTTTTTGGAGAAGATCAGGTAGGTTTAGGGTGTCTTTGGGGTGGATCTATGGTTTTGGGGGATTTTCTTCCAGTTTTGGGGGTGATGCCGTTCTTGTTTGGGGTGTTTTTGACGTTTTTTGTGGTCTCTGTTGGGTTCTGTTGGGTTCTCGTTGGTCATCGTGTTGTAAAAGGGTAAATTGTGGGTTTTGGAGAACTTCAGGTAGGTTTAGGGGGAGTTTTCGCGTGGATTCATGGTATTTGGGGTTTTCTTCTTTTTGGGGGAGTGATCCTCTCCTTTCTTCGGGTGATTTTGAAGTGTTTTGGGGTTTCCGTTGCGTTTCGTTGAATTCCTAATGTGTTTTATGTTGGTTTGGAGTGTGCTTTGGGATTAGGAGAACATCAGGTAGGTTTAGGGTGTCTTTGGGGTGGATCTATGGTATTTGGGTTTTTTTTCTATTTTTTGGCGTGGTCCTGTTCTTTTTTGGGGTGTATTTGAAGTGTTTTGGGGTCTCCGTTGGGTTTTGTTTGGTTCTCGTTGGTCATCATGGTGGAAAAGGGTAAATTGTGGGTTTTGGAGAACATCAGGTAGGTTTAGGGTGGTTTTGGGGTGGATCTATGGTTTTGGGGGATTTTCTTCCAGTTTTGGTGGTGATGCCGTTCTTGTTTGGGGTGTTTTTGACGTGTTTTGGTGTCTCCATTAGGTTTTGTTGGGTTCTTGTTTGTCATTATGTTAAATAGGTGTGGATTGTGGGTTTTGGAGAACATCAGGTAGGTTTAGGGTGGTTTTGGGGTGGATCTATGGTTTTGGGGGATTTTCTTCCTGTTTTGGGGGTGATGCCGTTCTTGTTTGGGGTGTTTTTGACGTTTTTTGGGGTCTCCGTTGGGTTTTGTTGGGTTCTCGTTGGTTATCATGGTGGAAAAGGGTAAATTGTGGGTTTTGGAGAACATCAGGTAGGTTTAGGGTGTCTTTGGGGTGGATCTATGGTTTAGGCGTATTTTCTTCCAGTTTTGGGGGTGATGCCGATATTTTTTGGGGTGTTTTTTACGTGTTTTGGGGTCTCCGTTGGGTTTTGTTTGGTTCTCGTTTGTCATTATGTTAAATAGGAGTGGATTGTGGGTTTTGGAGAACATCAGGTAGTTTTAGGGTGGTTTTGGGGTGGATCTATGGTTTTGGGGGATTTTCTTCCAGTTTTGGTGGTGATGCCGTTCTTGTTTGGGGTGTTTTTGACGTTTTTTGGGGTCTCTGTTGGGTTCTGTTGGGTTCTCGTTGGTCATCGTGTTGGAAAAGGGTAAATTGTGGTTTTTGGAGAACATCAGGTAGGTTTAGGGTGTCTTTGGGGTGGATCTATGGTTTTGGGGGTTTTCTTCCAGTTTTGGGGGTGATGCCATTCTTGTTTGGGGTATTTTTTAAGGTTTTTGTGGTCTCTGTTTGGTTTTGTTGGGTTCTCGTTGGTCATCGTGTTGTAAAAGGGTAAATTGTGGGTTTTGGAGAACTTCAGGTAGGTTTAGGGGGAGTTTTCGCGTGGATTCATGGTATTTGGGGTTTTCTTCTTTTTGGGGGAGTGATCCTCTCCTTTCTTCGGGTGATTTTGAAGTGTTTTGGGGTTTCCGTTGCGTTTCGTTGAATTCCTAATGTGTTTTATGGTGGTTTGGAGTGTGCTTTGGGATTAGGAGAACATCAGGTAGGTTTAGGGTGTCTTTGGGGTGGATCTATGGTATTTGGGTTTTTTTCTATTTTTTGTCGTGGTCCTGTTCTTTTTTGGGGTGTATTTGAAGTGTTTTGGGGTCTCCGTTGGGTTTTGTTTGGTTCTCGTTGGTCATCATGGTGGAAAAGGGTAAATTGTGGGTTTTGGAGAACATCAGGTAGGTTTAGGGTGGTTTTGGGTTGGATCTATGGTTTTGGGGGATTTTCTTCCAGTTTTGGTGGTGATGCCGTTCTTGTTTGGGGTGTTTTTGACGTTTTTTGGGGTCTCTGTTGGGTTCTGTTGGGTTCTCGTTGGTCATCGTGTTGGAAAAGGGTAAATTGTGGTTTTTGGAGAAGATCAGGTAGGTTTAGGGTGGTTTTGGGGTGGATCTATGGTTTTGGGGGATTTTCTTCCAGTTTTGGGGGTGATGCCGTTCTTGTTTGGGGTGTTTTTGACGTTTTTTGGGGTCTCCGTTGGGTTTTGTTGGGTTCTCGTTGGTTATCATGGTGGAAAAGGGTAAATTGTGGGTTTTGGAGAACATCAGGTAGGTTTAGGGTGGTTTTGGGGTGGATCTATGGTTTTGGCGTATTTTCTTCCACTTTTGGGGGTGATGCCGATATTTTTTGGGGTGTTTTTTACGTGTTTTGGGGTCTCCATTAGGTTTTGTTGGGTTCTTGTTTGTCATTATGTTAAATAGGAGTGGATTGTGGGTTTTGGAGAACATCAGGTAGGTTTAGGGTGGTTTTGGGGTGGATCTATGGTTTTGGGGGATTTTCTTCCAGTTTTGGGGGTGATGCCGTTCTTGCTTGGGGTGTTTTTGACGTTTTTTGGGGTCTCTGTTGGGTTCTGATGGGTTCTCGTTGGTCATCGTGTTGGAAAAGGGTAAATTGTGTTTTTTGGAGAACATCAGGTAGGTTTAGGGTGTCTTTGGGGTGTGTCTATGGTTTTGGGGGATTTTCTTCCAGTTTTGGTGGTGATGCCGTTCTTGTTTGGGGTGTTTTTGACGTTTTTTGGGGTCTCTGTTGGGTTCTGTTGGGTTCTCGTTGGTCATCGTGTTGGAAAAGGGTAAATTGTGGTTTTTGGAGAAGATCAGGTAGGTTTAGGGTGGTTTTGGGGTGGATCTATGGTTTTGGGGGATTTTCTTCCAGTTTTGGGGGTGATGCCGTTCTTGTTTGGGGTGTTTTTGACGTTTTTTGGGGTCTCTGTTGGGTTCTGTTGGGTTCTCGTTGGTCATCGTGTTGGAAAAGTGTAAATTGTGGGTTTTGGAGAACTTCAGGTAGGTTTAGGGGGAGTTTTCGCGTGGATTCATGGTATTTGGGGTTTTCTTCTTTTTGGGGGAGTGATCCTCTCCTTTCTTCGGGTGATTTTGAAGTGTTTTGGGGTTTCCGTTGCGTTTCGTTGAATTCCTAATGTGTTTTATGTTGGTTTGGAGTGTGCTTTGGGATTAGGAGAACATCAGGTAGGTTTAGGGTGTCTTTGGGGTGGATCTATGGTATTTGGGGTTTTCTTCTATTTTTTGGCGTGATTCTGTTATTTTTTGGGGTGTATTTGAAGTGTTTTGGGGTCTCCGTTGGGTTTTGTTTGGTTCTCGTTGGTCATCATGGTGGAAAAGGGTAAATTGTGGGTTTTGGAGAACATCAGGTAGGTTTAGGGTGGTTTTGGGGTGGATCTATGGTTTTGGCGTATTTTCTTCCAGTTTTGGGGGTGATGCCGATATTTTTTGGGGTGTTTTTTACGTGTTTTGGGGTCTCCATTAGGTTTTGTTGGGTTCTTGTTTGTCATTATGTTAAATAGGAGTGGATTGTGGGTTTTGGAGAACATCAGGTAGTTTTAGCGTGGTTTTGGGGTGGATCTATGGTTTTGGGGGATTTTCTTCCAGTTTTGGTGGTGATGCCGTTCTTGTTTGGGGTGTTTTTGACGTTTTTTGGGGTCTCTGTTGGGTTCTGTTGGGTTCTCGTTGGTCATCGTGTTGGAAAAGGGTAAATTGTGTTTTTTGGAGAACATCAGGTAGGTTTAGGGTGTCTTTGGGGTGTGTCTATGGTTTTGGGGGATTTTCTTCCAGTTTTGGTGGTGATGCCGTTCTTGTTTGGGGTGTTTTTGACGTTTTTTGGGGTCTCTGTTGGGTTCTGTTGGGTTCTCGTTGGTCATCGTGTTGGAAAAGGGTAAATTGTGGTTTTTGGAGAAGATCAGGTAGGTTTAGGGTGGTTTTGGGGTGGATCTATGGTTTTGGGGGATTTTCTTCCAGTTTTGGGGGTGATGCCGTTCTTGTTTGGGGTGTTTTTGACGTTTTTTGGGGTCTCCGTTGGATTTTGTTGGGTTCTCGTTGGTTATCATGGTGGAAAAGGGTAAATTGTGGGTTTTGGAGAAGATCAGGTAGGTTTAGGGTGGTTTTGGGGTGGATCTATGGTTTTGGCGTATTTTCTTCCAGTTTTGGGGGTGATGCCGATATTTTTTGGGGTGTTTTTTACGTGTTTTGGGGTCACCATTAGGTTTTGTTGGGTTCTTGTTTGTCATTATGTTTAATAGGAGTGGATTGTGGGTTTTGGAGAACATCAGGTAGGTTTAGGGTGGTTTTGGGGTGGATCTATGGTTTTGGGGGATTTTCTTCCAGTTTTGGTGGTGATGCTGTTCTTGGTTGGGTGGTTTTTGACGTTTTTTGGGGTCTCTGTTGGGTTCTGTTGGGTTCTCGTTGGTCATCGTGTTGGAAAAGGGTAAATTGTGTTTTTTGGAGAACATCAGGTAGGTTTAGGGTGTCTTTGGGTGGATCTATGGTTTTGGGGGATTTTCTTCCAGTTTTGGGGGTGATGCCATTCTTGTTTGGGGTATTTTTTAAGGTTTTTGTGGTCTCTGTTTGGTTTTGTTGGGTTCTCGTTGGTCATCGTGTTGTAAAAGGGTAAATTGTGGGTTTTGGAGAACTTCAGGTAGGTTTAGGGGGAGTTTTCGCGTGGATTCATGGTATTTGGGGTTTTCTTCTTTTTGGGGGAGTGATCCTCTCCTTTCTTCGGGTGATTTTGAAGTGTTTTGGGGTTTCCGTTGCGTTTCGTTGAATTCCTAATGTGTTTTATGGTGGTTTGGAGTGTGCTTTGGGATTAGGAGAACATCAGGTAGGTTTAGGGTGTCTTTGGGGTGGATCTATGGTATTTGGTTTTTTTTCTATTTTTTGGCGTGGTCCTGTTCTTTTTTCGGGTGTATTTGAAGTGTTTTGGGGTCTCCGTTGGGTTTTGTTTGGTTCTCGTTGGTCATCATGGTGGAAAAGGGTAAATTGTGGGTTTTGGAGAACATCAGGTAGGTTTAGGGTGGTTTTGGGGTGGATCTATGGTTTTGGCGGATTTTCTTCCAGTTTTGGTGGTGATGCCGTTCTTGTTTGGGGTGTTTTTGACGTTTTTTGGGGTCTCTGTTGGGTTCTGTTGGGTTCTCGTTGGTCATCGTGTTGGAAAAGGGTAAATTGTGGTTTTTGGAGAAGATCAGGTAGGTTTAGGGTGGTTTTGGGGTGGATCTATGGTTTTGGGGTATTTTCTTCCAGTTTTGGGGGTGATGCCGTTCTTGTTTGGGGTGTTTTTGACGTTTTTTGGGGTCTCCGTTGGGTTTTGTTGGGTTCTCGTTGGTTATCATGGTGGAAAAGGGTAAATTGTGGGTTTTGGAGAAGATCAGGTAGGTTTAGGGTGGTTTTGGGGTGGATCTATGGTTTTGGCGTATTTTCTTCCACATTTGGGGGTGATGCCGATATTTTTTGGGGTGTTTTTTACGTGTTTTGGGGTCTCCATTAGGTTTTGTTGGGTTCTTGTTTGTCATTATGTTAAATAGGAGTGGATTGTGGGTTTTGGAGAACATCAGGTAGGTTTAGGGTGGTTTTGGGGTGGATCTATGGTTTTGGGGGATTTTCTTCCAGTTTTGGTGGTGATGCCGTTCTTGTTTGGGGTGTTTTTGACGTTTTTTGGGGTCTCTGTTGGGTTCTGATGGGTTCTCGTTGGTCATCGTGTTGGAAAAGGGTAAATTGTGTTTTTTGGAGAACATCAGGTAGGTTTAGGGTGTCTTTGGGGTGTGTCTATGGTTTTGGGGGATTTTCTTCCAGTTTTGGTGGTGATGCCGTTCTTGTTTGGGGTGTTTTTGACGTTTTTTGGGGTCTCTGTTGGGTTCTGTTGGGTTCTCGTTGGTCATCGTGTTGGAAAAGGGTAAATTGTGGTTTTTGGAGAAGATCAGGTATGTTTAGGGTGGTTTTGGGGTGGATCTATGGTTTTGGGGGATTTTCTTCCAGTTTTGGGGGTGATGCCGTTCTTGTTTGGGGTGTTTTTGACGTTTTTTGGGGTCTCCGTTGGATTTTGTTGGGTTCTCGTTGGTTATCATGGTGGAAAAGGGTAAATTGTGGGTTTTGGAGAAGATCAGGTAGGTTTAGGGTGGTTTTGGGGTGGATCTATGGTTTTGGCGTATTTTCTTCCAGTTTTGGGGGTGATGCCGATATTTTTTGGGGTGTTTTTTACGTGTTTTGAGGTCACCATTAGGTTTTGTTGGGTTCTTGTTTGTCATTATGTTTAATAGGAGTGGATTGTGGGTTTTGGAGAACATCAGGTAGGTTTAGGGTGGTTTTGGGGTGGATCTATGGTTTTGGGGGATTTTCTTCCAGTTTTGGTGGTGATGCTGTTCTTGGTTGGGTGGTTTTTGACGTTTTTTGGGGTCTCCGTTGGGTTTTGTTGGGTTCTCGTTGGTTATCATGGTGGAAAAGGGTAAATTGTGGGTTTTGGAGAACATCAGGTAGGTTTAGGGGGAGTTTTCGCGTGGATTCATGGTATTTGGGGTTTTCTTCTTTTTGGGGGAGTGATCCTCTCCTTTCTTCGGGTGATTTTGAAGTGTTTTGGGGTTTCCGTTGCGTTTCGTTGAATTCCTAATGTGTTTTATGGTGGTTTGGAGTGTG
Source organism: Aythya ferina (assembly GCF_964211825.1). Taxonomy (NCBI): domain Eukaryota; kingdom Metazoa; phylum Chordata; class Aves; order Anseriformes; family Anatidae; genus Aythya; species Aythya ferina. The sequence continues at coordinate 35,800 of NW_028181035.1, forward strand.
CTTTGGGATTAGGAGAACATCAGGTAGGTTTAGGGTGTCTTTGGGGTGGATCTATGGTATTTGGGGTTTTCTTCTATTTTTTGGCGTGATTCTGTTCTTTTTTGGGGTGTATTTGAAGTGTTTTGGGGTCTCCGTTGGGTTTTGTTTGGTTCTCGTTGGTCATCATGTTGGAAAAGGGTAAATTGTGGGTTTTGGAGAACATCAGGTAGGTTTAGGGTGGTTTTGGGGTGGATCTATGGTTTTGGGAGATTTTCTTCCAGTTTTGGTGGTGATGCCGTTCTTGTTTGGGGTGTTTTTGACGTTTTTTGGGGTCTCTGTTGGGTTCTGTTGGGTTCTCGTTGGTCATCGTGTTGGAAAAGGGTAAATTGTGGTTTTTGGAGAACATCAGGTAGGTTTCGGGTGGTTTTGGGGTGGATCTATGGTTTTGGGGGATTTTCTTCCAGTTTTGGTGGTGATGCCGTTCTTGTTTGGGGTGTTTTTGACGTTTTTTGGGGTCTCTGTTGGGTTCTGTTGGGTTCTCGTTGGTCATCGTGTTGGAAAAGGGTAAATTGTGTTTTTTGGAGAAGATCAGGTAGGTTTAGGGTGGTTTTGGGGTGGATCTATGGTTTTGGTGTATTTTCTTCCAGTTTTGGTGGTGATGCCGTTCTTGTTTGGGGTGTTTTTGACGTTTTTTGGGGTCTCTGTTGGGTTCTGTAGGTTCTCGTTGGTCATCGTGTTGGAAAAGGGTAAATTGTGGTTTTTGGAGAAGATCAGGCAGGTTTAGGGTGGTTTTGGGGTGGATCTATGGTTTTGGGGGATTTTCTTCCAGTTTTGGGGGTGATGCCGTTCTTGTTTGGGGTGTTTTTGACGTTTTTTGGGGTCTCCGTTGGATTTTGTTGGGTTCTCGTTGGTTATCATGGTGGAAAAGGGTAAATTGTGGGTTTTGGAGAACATCAGGTAGGTTTAGGGTGGTTTTGGGGTGGATCTATGGTTGTGGCGTATTTTCTTCCAGTTTTGGGGGTGATGCCGATATTTTTTGTGGTGTTTTTTTACGTGTTTTGGGGTCTCCATTAGGTTTTGTTGGGTTCTTGTTTGTCATTATGTTAAATAGGAGTGGATTGTGGGTTTTGGAGAACATCAGGTAGGTTTAGGGTGTCTTTGGGGTGGATCTATGGTTTTGGGGGATTTTCTTCCAGTTTTGGTGGTGATGCCGTTCTTGTTTGGGGTGTTTTTGACGTGTTTTGGTGTCTCCATTAGGTTTTGTTGGGTTCTTGTTTGTCATTATGTTAAATAGGTGTGGATTGTGTTTTTTGGAGAACATCAGGTAGTTTTAGGGTGGTTTTGGGGTGGATCTATGGTTTTGGCGTATTTTCTTCCAGTTTTGGTGGTGATGCCGTTCTTGTTTGGGGTGTTTTTGACGTTTTTTGGGGTCTCTGTTGGGTTCTGTTGGGTTCTCGTTGGTCATCGTGTTGGAAAAGGGTAAATTGTGGTTTTTGGAGAAGATCAGGTAGGTTTAGGGTGTCTTTGGGGTGGATCTATGGTTTTGGGGGATTTTCTTCCAGTTTTGGGGGTGATGCCGTTCTTGTTTGGGGTGTTTTTGACGTTTTTTGGGGTCTCTGTTGGGTTCTGTTGGGTTCTCGTTGGTCATCGTGTTGGAAAAGGGTAAATTGTGGGTTTTGGAGAACTTCAGGTAGGTTTAGGGGGAGTTTTCGCGTGTATTCATGGTATTTGGGGTTTTCTTCTTTTTGGGGGAGTGATCCTCTCCTTTCTTCGGGTGATTTTGAAGTGTTTTGGGGTTTCCGTTGCGTTTCGTTGAATTCCTAATGTGTTTTATGGTGGTTTGGAGTGTGCTTTGGGATTAGGAGAACATCAGGTAGGTTTAGGGTGTCTTTGGGGTGGATCTATGGTATTTGGGTTTTTTTTCTATTTTTTGGCGTGGTCCTGTTCTTTTTTGGGGTGTATTTGAAGTGTTTTGGGGTCTCCGTTGGTTTTTTGTTTGGTTCTCGTTGGGTCATCATGGTGGAAAAGGGTAAATTGTGGGTTTTGGAGAACATCAGGTAGGTTTAGGGTGGTTTTTGGGGTGGATCTATGGTTTTGGGGGATTTTCTTCCAGTTTTGGTGGTGATGCCGTTCTTGTTTGGGGTGTTTTTGACGTGTTTTGGTGTCTCCATTAGGTTTTGTTGGGTTCTTGTTTGTCATTATGTTAAATAGGTGTGGATTGTGGGTTTTGGAGAACATCAGGTAGGTTTAGGGTGGTTTTGGGGTGGATCTATGGTTTTGGGGGATTTTCTTCCAGTTTTGGTGGTGATGCCGTTCTTGTTTGGGGTGTTTTTGACGTTTTTTGGGGTCTCTGTTGGGTTCTCTTGGGGTTCTCGTTGGTCATCGTGTTGGAAAAGGGTAAATTGTGTTTTTTGGAGAAGATCAGGTAGGTTTAGGGTGGTTTTTGGGGTGGATCTATGGTTTTGGGGGATTTTCTTCCAGTTTTGGTGGTGATGCCGTTCTTGTTTGGGGTGTTTTTGACGTTTTTTGGGGTCTCTGTTGGGTTCTGTTGGGTTCTCGTTGGTCATCATGTTGGGAAAAGGGTAAATTGTGGTTTTTGGAGAACATCAGGTAGGTTTAGGGTGTCTTTGGGGTGGATCTATGGTTTTGGGGGTTTTCTTCCAGTTTTGGGGGTGATGCCATTCTTGTTTGGGGTATTTTTTAAGGTTTTTGTGGTCTCTGTTTGGTTTTGTTGGGTTCTCGTTCGTCATCGTCGTGGAGAAGTGTAAATTGTGGGTTTTGGAGAACTTCAGGTAGGTTTAGGGGGAGTTTTCGCGTGGATTCATGGTATTTGGGGTTTTTCTTCTTTTGGGGGAGTGATCCTCTCCTTTCTTCGGGTGATTTTGAAGTGTTTTGGGGTTTCCGTTGCGTTTCGTTGAATTCCTAATGTGTTTTATGGTGGTTTGGAGTGTGCTTTGGGATTAGGAGAACATCAGGTAGGTTTAGGGTGGTTTTGGGGTGGATCTATGGTATTTGGGGGTTTTCTTCTATTTTTTGGCGTGGTCCTGTTCTTTTTTGGGGTGTATTTGAAGTGTTTTGGGGTCTCCGTTGGGTTTTGTTTGGTTCTCGTTGGTCATCATGGTGGAAAAGGGTAAATTGTGGGTTTTGGAGAACATCAGGTAGGTTTAGGGTGGTTTTGGGGTGGATCTATGGTTTTGGGGGATTTTCTTCCAGTTTTGGTGGTGATGCCGTTCTTGTTTGGGGGTGTTTTTGACGTGTTTTGGTGTCTCCATTAGGTTTTGCTGGGTTCTTGTTTGTCATTATGTTAAATAGGTGTGGATTGTGGTTTTTGGAGAAGATCAGGTAGGTTTAGGGTGTCTTTGGGGGTGGATCTATGGTTTTGGGGGGATTTTCTTCCAGTTTTGGTGGTGATGCCGTTCTTGTTTGGGGTGTTTTTGACGTGTTTTGGTGTCTCCATTAGGTTTTGTTGGGTTCTTGTTTGTCATTATGTTAAATAGGTGTGGATTGTGGTTTTGGAGAACATCAGGTAGGTTTAGGGTGGTTTTGGGGTGGATCTATGGTTTTGGGGGATTTTCTTCCAGTTTTGGTGGTGATGCCGTTCTTGTTTGGGGTGTTTTTGACGTTTTTTGGGGTCTCTGTTGGGTTCTCTTGGGTTCTCGTTGGTCATCGTGTTGGAAAAGGGTAAATTGTGGTTTTTGGAGAAGATCAGGTAGGTTTAGGGTGGTTTTGGGGTGGATCTATGGTTTTGGGGGATTTTCTTCCTGTTTTGGGGGTGATGCCGTTCTTGTTTGGGGTGTTTTTGACGTTTTTTGGGGTCTCCGTTGGGTTTTGTTGGGTTCTCGTTGGTTATCATGGTGGAAAAGGGTAAATTGTGGGTTTTGGAGAACATCAGGTAGGTTTAGGGTGTCTTTGGGGTGGATCTATGGTTTAGGCGTATTTTCTTCCAGTTTTGGGGTGATGCCGATATTTTTTGGGGTGTTTTTTACGTGTTTTGGGGTCTCCGTTGGGTTTTGTTTGGTTCTCGTTTGTCATTATGTTAAATAGGAGTGGATTGTGGGTTTTGGAGAACATCAGGTAGTTTTAGGGTGGTTTTGGGGTGGATCTATGGTTTTGGGGGATTTTCTTCCAGTTTTGGTGGTGATGCCGTTCTTGTTTGGGGTGTTTTTGACGTTTTTTGGGGTCTCTGTTGGGTTCTGTTGGGTTCTCGTTGGTCATCGTGTTGGAAAAGGGTAAATTGTGGTTTTTGGAGAACATCAGGTAGGTTTAGGGTGTCTTTGGGGTGGATCTATGGTTTTGGGGGTTTTCTTCCAGTTTTGGGGGTGATGCCATTCTTGTTTGGGGTATTTTTTAAGGTTTTTGTGGTCTCTGTTTGGTTTTGTTGGGTTCTCGTTGGTCATCGTGTTGTAAAAGGGTAAATTGTGGGTTTTGGAGAACTTCAGGTAGGTTTAGGGGAGTTTTCGCGTGGATTCATGGTATTTGGGGTTTTTCTTCTTTTGGGGAGTGATCCTCTCCTTTCTTCGGGTGATTTTGAAGTGTTTTCGGGGTTTCCGTTGCGTTTCGTTGAATTCCTAATGTGTTTTATGGTGGTTTGGAGTGTGCTTTGGGATTAGGAGAACATCAGGTAGGTTTAGGGTGTCTTTGGGGTGGATCTATGGTATTTGGGTTTTTTTCTATTTTTTGTCGTGGTCCTGTTCTTTTTTGGGGTGTATTTGAAGTGTTTTGGGGTCTCCGTTGGGTTTTGTTTGGTTCTCGTTGGTCATCATGGTGGAAAAGGGTAAATTGTGGGTTTTGGAGAACATCAGGTAGGTTTAGGGTGGTTTTGGGTTGGATCTATGGTTTTGGGGGATTTTCTTCCAGTTTTGGTGGTGATGCCGTTCTTGTTTGGGGTGTTTTTGACGTTTTTTGGGTCTCTGTTGGGTTCTGTTGGGTTCTCGTTGGTCATCGTGTTGGAAAAGGGTAAATTGTGGTTTTTGGAGAACATCAGGTAGGTTTAGGGTGGTTTTGGGGTGGATCTATGGTTTTGGGGGATTTTCTTCCAGTATTGGGGGTGATGCCGTTCTTGTTTGGGGTGTTTTTGACGTTTTTTGGGGTCTCCGTTGGGTTTTGTTGGGTTCTCGTTGGTTATCATGGTGGAAAAGGGTAAATTGTGGGTTTTTGGAGAAGATCAGGTAGGTTTAGGGTGGTTTTGGGGTGGATCTATGGTTTTGGCGTATTTTCTTCCCACTTTTTGGGGGTGATGCCGATATTTTTTGGGGTGTTTTTTACGTGTTTTGGGGTCTCCATTAGGTTTGTTGGGTTCTTGTTTGTCATTATGTTAAATAGGAGTGGGATTGTGGGTTTTGGAGAACATCAGGTAGGTTTAGGGTGGTTTTTGGGGTGGATCTATGGTTTTGGGGGATTTTCTTCCAGTTTTGGGGGTGATGCCGTTCTTGTTTGGGGGTGTTTTTGACGTTTTTTGGGGTCTCTGTTGGGTTCTGATGGGTTCTCGTTGGTCATCGTGTTGGAAAAGGGTAAATTGTGTTTTTTGGAGAACATCAGGTAGGTTTAGGGTGTCTTTGGGGTGTGTCTATGGTTTTGGGGGATTTTCTTCCAGTTTTGGTGGTGATGCCGTTCTTGTTTGGGGTGTTTTTGACGTTTTTTGGGGTCTCTGTTGGGTTCTCTTGGGTTCTCGTTGGTCATCGTGTTGGAAAAGGGTAAATTGTGGTTTTTGGAGAAGATCAGGTAGGTTTAGGGTGGTTTTGGGGTGGATCTATGGTTTTGGGGGATTTTCTTCCAGTTTTGGGGGTGATGCCGTTCTTGTTTGGGGTGTTTTTGACGTTTTTTGGGGTCTCTGTTGGGTTCTGTTGGGTTCTCGTTGGTCATCGTGTTGGAAAAGTGTAAATTGTGGGTTTTGGAGAACTTCAGGTAGGTTTAGGGGGAGTTTTCGCGTGGATTCATGGTATTTGGGGTTTTCTTCTTTTTGGGGGAGTGATCCTCTCCTTTCTTCGGGTGATTTTGAAGTGTTTTGGGGTTTCCGTTGCGTTTTCGTTGAATTCCTAATGTGTTTTATGTTGGTTTGGAGTGTGCTTTGGGATTAGGAGAACATCAGGTAGGTTTAGGGTGTCTTTGGGGTGGATCTATGGTATTTGGGGTTTTCTTCTATTTTTTGGCGTGATTCTGTTATTTTTCGGGGTGTATTTGAAGTGTTTTGGGGTCTCCGTTGGGTTTTGTTTGGTTCTCGTTGGTCATCATGGTGGAAAAGGGTAAATTGTGGGTTTTGGAGAACATCAGGTAGGTTTAGGGTGGTTTTGGGGTGGATCTATGGTTTTGGCGTATTTTCTTCCAGTTTTGGGGGTGATGCCGATATTTTTTGGGGTGTTTTTTACGTGTTTTGGGGTCTCCATTAGGTTTTGTTGGGTTCTTGTTTGTCATTATGTTAAATAGGAGTGGATTGTGGGTTTTGGAGAACATCAGGTAGTTTTAGCGTGGTTTTTGGGGTGGATCTATGGTTTTGGGGGATTTTCTTCCAGTTTTGGTGGTGATGCCGTTCTTGTTTGGGGTGTTTTTTGACGTTTTTTGGGGTCTCTGTTGGGTTCTGTTGGGTTCTCGTTGGTCATCGTGTTGGAAAAGGGTAAATTGTGTTTTTTGGAGAACATCAGGTAGGTTTAGGGTGTCTTTGGGGTGTGTCTATGGTTTTGGGGGGGATTTTCTTCCAGTTTTGGTGGTGATGCCGTTCTTGTTTGGGGTGTTTTTGACGTTTTTTGGGTCTCTGTTGGGTTCTGTTGGGTTCTCGTTGGTCATCGTGTTGGAAAAGGGTAAATTGTGGTTTTTGGAGAAGATCAGGTAGGTTTAGGGTGGTTTTGGGGTGGATCTATGGTTTTGGGGGATTTTCTTCCAGTTTTGGGGGGTGATGCCGTTCTTGTTTGGGGTGTTTTTGACGTTTTTTGGGGTCTCCGTTGGATTTTGTTGGTTCTCGTTGGTTATCATGGTGGAAAAGGGTAAATTGTGGGTTTTGGAGAAGATCAGGTAGGTTTAGGGTGGTTTTGGGGTGGATCTATGGTTTTGGCGTATTTTCTTCCAGTTTTGGGGGTGATGCCGATATTTTTTGGGGTGTTTTTTACGTGTTTTTGGGGTCACCATTAGGTTTTGTTGGGTTCTTGTTTGTCATTATGTTTAATAGGAGTGGATTGTGGGTTTTGGAGAACATCAGGTAGGTTTAGGGTGGTTTTGGGGTGGATCTATGGTTTTTGGGGGATTTTCTTCCAGTTTTGGTGGTGATGCTGTTCTTGGTTGGGTGGTTTTTGACGTTTTTTTGGGGTCTCTGTTGGGTTCTGTTGGGTTCTCGTTGGTCATCGTGTTGGAAAAGGGTAAATTGTGTTTTTTGGAGAACATCAGGTAGGTTTAGGGTGTCTTTGGGTGGATCTATGGTTTTGGGGGTTTTCTTCCAGTTTTGGGGGTGATGCCATTCTTGTTTGGGGTATTTTTTAAGGGTTTTTGTGGTCTCTGTTTGGTTTTGTTGGGTTCTCGTTGGTCATCGTGTTGTAAAAGGGTAAATTTGTGGGTTTTGGAGAACTTCAGGTAGGTTTAGGGGGAGTTTTCGCGTGGATTCATGGTATTTGGGGTTTTCTTCTTTTTGGGGGAGTGATCCTCTCTCCTTTCTTCGGGTGATTTTGAAGTGTTTTGGGGTTTCCGTTGCGTTTCGTTGAATTCCTAATGTGTTTTTATGGTGGTTTGGAGTGTGCTTTGGGATTAGGAGAACATCAGGTAGGTTTAGGGTGTCTTTGGGGTGGATCTATGGTATTTGGGTTTTTTTCTATTTTTTGGCGTGGTCCTGTTCTTTTTTGGGGTGTATTTGAAGTGTTTTGGGGTCTCCGTTGGGTTTTGTTTGGTTCTCGTTGGTCATCATGGTGGAAAAGGGTAAATTGTGGGTTTTGGAGAACATCAGGTAGGTTTAGGGTGGGTTTTGGGGTGGATCTATGGTTTTGGGGGATTTTCTTCCAGTTTTGGTGGTGATGCCGTTCTTGTTTGGGGTGTTTTTGACGTTTTTTGGGGTCTCTGTTGGGTTCTGTTGGGTTCTCGTTGGTCATCGTGTTGGAAAAGGGTAAATTGTGGTTTTTGGAGAAGATCAGGTAGGTTTAGGTGGTTTTGGGGTGGATCTATGGTTTTGGGGGATTTTC
>NW_028181034.1:0-43863 GCF_964211825.1 Aythya ferina
AAATTGTGGTTTTTGGAGAACATCAGGTAGGTTTAGGGTGTCTTTGGGGGTGGATCTATGGTTTTGGGGGTTTTCTTCCAGTTTTGGGGGTGATGCCATTCTTGTTTGGGGTATTTTTTAAGGTTTTTGTGGTCTCTGTTTGGTTTTGTTGGGTTCTCGTTGGTCATCGTGTTGTAAAAGTGTAAATTGTGGGTTTTGGAGAACTTCAGGTAGGTTTAGGGGGAGTTTTCGCGTGGATTCATGGTATTTGGGGTTTTCTTCTTTTTGGGGGAGTGATCCTCTCCTTTCTTCGGGTGATTTTGAAGTGTTTTGGGGTTTCCGTTGCGTTTCGTTGAATTCCTAATGTGTTTTATGTTGGTTTGGAGTGTGCTTTGGGATTAGGAGAACATCAGGTAGGTTTAGGGTGTCTTTGGGTGGATCTATGGTATTTGGGGTTTTCTTCTATTTTTTGGCGTGATCCTGTTCTTTTTTGGGGTGTATTTGAAGTGTTTTGGGGTCTCCGTTGGGTTTTGTTTGGTTCTCGTTGGTCATCATGGTGGAAAAGGGTAAATTGTGGGTTTTGGAGAACATCAGGTAGGTTTAGGGTGGTTTTGGGGTGGATCTATGGTTTTGGTGTATTTTCTTCCAGTTTTGGTGGTGATCCTTTTCTTGTTTGGGGTGTTTTTGACGTGTTTTGGTGTCTCCATTAGGTTTTGTTGGGTTCTTGTTTGTCATTATGTTAAATAGGTGTGGATTGTGGTTTTTGGAGAACATCAGGTAGGTTTAGGGTGTCTTTGGGGTGGATCTATGGTTTTGGGGGATTTTCTTCCAGTTTTGGGGGTGATGCCGATATTTTTTGTGGTGTTTTTACGTGTTTTGGGGTCTCCATTAGGTTTTGTTGGGTTCTTGTTTGTCATTATGTTAAATAGGAGTGGATTGTGGGTTTGGAGAACATCAGGTAGGTTTAGGGTGGTTTTGGGGTGGATCTATGGTTTTGGGGGGATTTTCTTCCAGTTTTGGGGGTGATGCCGTTCTTGTTTGGGGTGTTTTTGACGTTTTTTGGGGTCTCTGTTGGGTTCTGTTGGGTTCTCGTTGGTCATCATGTTGGAAAAGTGTAAATTGTGGTTTTTGGAGGACATCAGGTAGGTTTAGGGTGTCTTTGGGGTGGATCTATGGTTTTGGGGGTTTTCTTCCAGTTTTGGGGGTGATGCCATTCTTGTTTGGGGTATTTTTTAAAGCTTTTTTTGGTCTCTGTTTGGTTTTGTTGGGTTCTCGTTCGTCATCATCGTGGAGAAGTGTAAATTGTGGGTTTTGGAGAACTTCAGGTAGGTTTAGGGGGAGTTTCGCGTGGATTCATGGTATTTGGGGTTTTCTTCTTTTTGGGGGAGTGATCCTCTCCTTTCTTCGGGTGATTTTGAAGTGTTTTGGGTTTCCGTTGCGTTTCGTTGAATTCCTAATGTGTTTTATGTTGGTTTGGAGTGTGCTTTGGGATTAGGAGAACATCAGGTAGGTTTAGGGTGTCTTTGGGGTGGATCTATGGTATTTGGGGTTTTCTTCTATTTTTTGGCGTGATCCTGTTCTTTTTTGGGGTGTATTTGAAGTGTTTTGGGGTCTCCGTTGGGTTTTGTTTGGTTCTCAGTTGGTCATCATGGTGGAAAAGGGTAAATTGTGGGTTTTGGAGAACATCAGGTAGGTTAAGGGTGGTTTGGGGTGGATCTATGGTTTTGGGGGATTTTCTTCCAGTTTTGGTGGTGATGCCGTTCTTGTTTGGGGTTGTTTTTGACGTTTTTTGGGGTCTCTGTTGGGTTCTGTTGGTTTCTTGTTGGTCATCATGGTGGAAAAGGGTAAGTTGTGGTTTTTGGAGAACATCAGGTAGGTTTAGGGTGTGTTTGGGGTGGATCTATGGTTTTGGCGTATTTTCTTCCAGTTTTGGTGGTGATGCCGTTCTTGTTTGGGGTGTTTTTGACGTTTTTGGGGTCTCTGTTGGGTTCTGTTGGTTTCTTGTTGGTCATCATGGTGGAAAAGTGTAAATTGTGGTTTTTGGAGAACATCAGGTAGGTTTAGGGGTGTGTTTGGGGTGGATCTATGGTTTTGGGGGATTTTCTTCCAGTTTTGGGGGTGATGCCGTTCTTGTTTGGGGTGTTTTTGACGTTTTTTGGGATCTCTGTTGGGTTCTGTTGGGTTCTCGTTGGTCATCGTGTTGGAAAAGTGTAAATTGTGGGTTTTGGAGAACATCAGGTAGGTTTAGGGTGTCTTTGGGGTGGATCTATGGTTTTGGCGGATTTTCTTCCAGTTTTGGGGGTGATGCCGTTCTTGTTTGGGGTGTTTTTGACGTTTTTGGGGTCTCCGTTGGGTTTTGTTGGGTTCTCGTTGGTTATCATGGTGGAAAAGGTAAATTGTGGGTTTTGGAGAACATCAGGTAGGTTTAGGGTGGTTTTGGGGTGGATCTATGGTTTTGGCGTATTTTCTTCCAGTTTTGGGGGTGATGCCGATATTTTTTGGGGTGTTTTTTACATGTTTTGGGGTCTCCATTAGGTTTTGTTGGGTTCTTGTTTGTCATTATGTTAATATAGGAGTGGATTGTGGGTTTTGGAGAACATCAGGTAGTTTTAGGGTGGTTTTGGGGTGGATCTATGGTTTTGGGGGATTTTCTTCCAGTTTTGGGGGTGATGCCGTTCTTGTTTGGGGTGTTTTTGACGTTTTTTGGGATCTCTGTTGGGTTCTGTTGGGTTCTCGTTGGTCATCGTGTTGGAAAAGGGTAAATTGTGGTTTTTGGAGAACATCAGGTAGGTTTAGGGTGTCTTTGGGGTGGATCTATGGTTTTGGGGGTTTTCTTCCAGTTTTGGGGGTGATGCCATTCTTGTTTGGGGTATTTTTTAAGGTTTTTGTGGTCTCTGTTTGGTTTTGTTGGGTTCTCGTTGGTCATCGTGTTGTAAAAGTGTAAATTGTGGGTTTTGGAGAACTTCAGGTAGGTTTAGGGGAGTTTTCGCGTGGATTCATGGTATTTGGGGTTTTCTTCTTTTTGGGGGAGTGATCCTCTCCTTTCTTCGGGTGATTTTGAAGTGTTTTGGGGTTTCCGTTGCGTTTCGTTGAATTCCTAATGTGTTTTATGATGGTTTGGAGTGTGCTTTGGGATTAGGAGAACATCAGGTAGGTTTAGGGTGTCTTTGGGGTGGATCTATGGTATTTGGGGTTTTCTTCTATTTTTTGGCGTGATCCTGTTCTTTTTTGGGGTGTATTTGAAGTGTTTTGGGGTCTCCGTTGGGTTTTGTTTGGTTCTCGTTGGTCATCATGGTGGAAAAGGGTAAATTGTGGGTTTTGGAGAACATCAGGTAGGTTTAGGGTGGTTTTGGGGTGGATCTATGGTTTTGGTGTATTTTCTTCCAGTTTTGGTGGTGATCCTTTTCTTGTTTGGGGTGTTTTTGACGTGTTTTGGTGTCTCCATTAGGTTTTGTTGGGTTCTTGTTTGTCATTATGTTAAATAGGTGTGGATTGTGGGTTTTGGAGAACATCAGGTAGGTTTAGGGTGGTTTTGGGGTGGATCTATGGTTTTGGGGGATTTTCTTCCAGTTTTGGGGGTGATGCCGTTCTTGTTTGGGGTGTTTTTTGACGTGTTTTGGGTCTCCATTAGGTTTTGTTGGGTTCTTGTTTGTCATATGTTAAATAGGAGTGGATTGTGGGTTTTGGAGAACATCAGGTAGGTTTAGGGTGGTTTTGGGGTGGATCTATGGTTTTGGGGGATTTTCTTCCAGTTTTGGTGGTGATGCCGTTCTTGTTTGGGTGTTTTTGACGTTTTTTGGGGTCTCTGTTGGGTTCTGTTGGGTTCTCGTTGGTCATCGTGTTGTAAAAGTGTAAATTGTGGTTTTTGGAGGACATCAGGTAGGTTTAGGGTGTCTTTGGGGGTGGATCTATGGTTTTGGGGTTTTCTTCCAGTTTTGGGGGTGATGCCATTCTTGTTTGGGGTATTTTTTAAGGTTTTTGTGGTCTCTGTTTGGTTTTTTTTGGGTTCTCGTTGGTCATCGTGTTGGAAAAGTGTAAATTGTGGGTTTTGGAGAACTTCAGGTAGGTTTAGGGGGAGTTTTCGCGTGGATTCATGGTATTTGGGGTTTTCTTCTTTTTGGGGGAGTGATCCTCTCCTTTCTTCGGGTGATTTTGAAGTGTTTTGGGGTTTCCGTTGCGTTTCGTTGAATTCCTAATGTGTTTTATGTTGGTTTGGAGTGTGCTTTGGGATTAGGAGAACATCAGGTAGGTTTAGGGTGTCTTTGGGGTGGATCTATGGTATTTGGGGTTTTCTTCTATTTTTTGGCGTGATCCTGTTCTTTTTTGGGGTGTATTTGAAGTGTTTTGGGGTCTCCGTTGGGTTTTGTTTGGTTCTCGTTGGTCATCATGGTGGAAAGGGTAAATTGTGGGTTTTGGAGAACATCAGGTAGGTTTAGGGTGGTTTGGGCTGGATCTATGGTTTTGGTGTATTTTCTTCCAGTTTTGGTGGTGATCCTTTTCTTGTTTGGGGTGTTTTTGACGTGTTTTGGTGTCTCCATTAGGTTTTGTTGGGTTCTTGTTTGTCATTATGTTAAATAGGTGTGGATTGTGGTTTTTGGAGAACATCAGGTAGGTTTAGGGTGATTTTGGGGTGGATCTATGGTTTTGGGGGATTCTTCCAGTTTGGGGGTGATGCCGATATTTTTTTGGGGTGTTTTTGACGTTTTTGGGGTCTCATTAGGTTTTGTTGGGTTCTTGTTTGTCATTATGTTAAATAGGGAGTGGGATTGTGGGTTTTGGAGAACATCAGGTAGTTTTAGGGTTGTTTTGGGGTGGATCTATGGTTTTGGTGTATTTTCTTCAGTTTTGGTTGTGATCCTTTTCTTGTTTGGGGTGTTTTTGACGTTTTTTGGGGTCTCCGTTGGGTTTTGTTGGGTTCTCGTTGGTTATCATGGTGGAAAAGTGTAAGTTGTGGGTTTTGGAGAAGATCAGGTAGGTTAGGGTGGTTTTGGGGTGGATCTATGGTTTTGGCGTATTTTCTTCCAGTTTTGGGGGTGATGCCGATATTTTTTGGAGGTGTTTTTGACGTGTTTTGGGGGTCTCCACTTAGGTTTTGTTGGGTTCTTGTTTGTCATTATGTTAAATAGGAGTGGATGTGGGTTTTGGAGAACATCAGGTAGTTTTAGGGTGGTTTTGGGGTGGATCTATGGTTTTGGGGGATTTTCTTCAGTTTTGGTGGTGATGCCATTCTTGTTTGGGGTGTTTTTGACGTTTTTTGGGGTCTCCGTTGGGTTTTGTTGGGTTCTCATTGGTTATCATGGTGGAAAAGGGTAAATTGTGGGTTTTGGAGAACATCAGGTAGGTTTAGGGTGGTTTTGGGGTGGATCTATGGTTTTGGTGTATTTTCTTCCAGTTTTGGTGGTGATCCTTTTCTTGTTTGGGGTGTTTTTGACGTGTTTCTGGTGTCTCCATTAGGTTTTGTTGGGTTCTTGTTTGTCATTATGTTAAATAGGTGTGGATTGTGGTTTTGGAGACATCAGGTAGGTTTAGGGTGATTTTGGGGTGGATCTATGGTTTTGGGGGATTTCTTCCAGTTTTGGGGGTGATGCCGATATTTTTTGGGGTGTTTTTGACGTTTTTTGGGATCTCTGTTGGGTTCTGTTGGGTTCTCGTTGGTCATCGTGTTGGAAAAGGGTAAATTGTGGGTTTTGGAGAACATCAGGTAGTTTTAGGGTGTCTTTGGGGTGGGATCTATGGTTTTGGGGGATTTTCTTCCAGTTTGGGGGTGATGCCATTCTTGTTTGGGGTATTTTTTAGGTTTTTGTGGTCTCTGTTTGGTTTTTGTTGGGTTCTCGTTGGTCATCGTGTTGTAAAAGTGTAAATTGTGGTTTTGGAGAAACTTCAGGTACGTTTAGGGGAGTTTTCGCGTGGATTCATGGTATTTGGGGTTTTCTTCTTTTTGGGGGAGTGATCCTCTCCTTTCTTCGGGTGATTTTGAAGTGTTTTGGGGTTTCCGTTGCGTTTCGTTGAATTCCTAATGTGTTTTATGGTGGTTTGGAGTGTGCTTTGGGATTAGGAGAACATCAGGTAGGTTTAGGGTGTCTTTGGGTGGATCTTATGGTATTTGGGGTTTTCTTCTATTTTTTGGCGTGATCCTGTTCTTTTTTGGGGTGTATTTGAAGTGTTTTGGGGTCTCCGTTGGGTTTTGTTTGGTTCTCGTTGGTCATCATGGTGGAAAAGGGTAAATTGTGGGTTTGGAGAACATCAGGTAGGTTTAGGGTGGTTTTGGGGTGGATCTATGGTTTTGGTGTATTTTTCTTCCAGTTTTGGTGGTGATCCTTTTTCTTGTTTGGGGTGTTTTTTACGTGTTTTGGGGTCTCCATTAGGTTTTGTTGGGTTCTTGTTTGTCATTATGTTAAATAGGTGTGGATTGTGTTTTGGGAGAACATCAGGTAGGTTTAGGGTGGTTTTGGGGTGGATCTATGGTTTTGGGGGGATTTTCTTCCAGTTTTTGGGGGTGATGCCGTTCTTGTTTGGGGTGTTTTGACGTGTTTTGGGGTCTCCATTAGGTTTTGTTTGGGTTCCTTGTTTGTCATTATGGTTAAATAGGAGTGGATTGTGGGTTTGGAGAACATCAGGTAGGTTTAGGGTGGTTTTGGGGTGGATCTATGGTTTGGGGGATTTTCTTCCAGTTTTGGGGGTTGATGCCGTTCTTGTTTGGGGTGTTTTGACGTTTTTTGGGGTCTCTGTTGGGTTCTGTTGGGTTCTCGCTTGTCATCGTGTTGGAAAAGTGTAAATTGTGGTTTTTGGAGGACATCAGGTAGGTTTAGGGTGTCTTTGGGGTGGATCTATGGTTTTGGGGTTTTCTTCCAGTTTTGGGGGTGATGCCATTCTTGTTTGGGGTATTTTTTAAGGTTTTTGTGGTCTCTGTTTGGTTTTGTTGGGTTCTCGTTCGTCATCATCGTGGAGAAGTGTAAATTGTGGGTTTTGGAGAACTTCAGGTAGTTTAGGGGGAGTTTTCGCGTGGATTCATGGTATTTGGGGTTTTCTTCTTTTTGGGGGAGTGATCCTCTCCTTTCTTCGGGTGATTTTGAAGTGTTTTGGGGTTTCCGTTGCGTTTCGTTGAATTCCTAATGTGTTTTATGTTGGTTTGGAGTGTGCTTTGGGATTAGGAGAACATCAGGTAGGTTTAGGTTGTCTTTGGGTGGATCTATGGTATTTGGGGTTTTCTTCTATTTTTTGCGTGATCCTGTTCTTTTTTTGGGGTGTATTTGAAGTGTTTTGGGGTCTCCGTTTGGGTTTTGTTTGGTTCTCGTTGGTCATCATGGTGGAAAAGGGTAAATTGTGGGTTTTGGAGAACATCAGGTAGGTTTAGGGTGGTTTTGGGGTGGATCTATGGTTTTGGTGTATTTTCTTCCAGTTTTGGTGGTGATCCTTTTCTTGTTTGGGGTGTTTTGACGTGTTTTGGTGTCTCCATTAGGTTTTGTTGGGTTCTTGTTTGTCATTATGTTAAATAGGTGTGGATTGTGGTTTTTGGAGAACATCAGGTAGGTTTAGGGTGATTTTGGGGTGGATCTATGGTTTTGGGGGATTTTCTTCCAGTTTGGGGGTGGATGCTGATATTTTTTGGGGTGTTTTTGACGTTTTTTGGGGTCTCTGTTGGGTTCTGTTGGTTTCTTGTTGGTCATCATGGTGGAAAAGTGTAAATTGTGGTTTTTGGAGAACATCAGGTAGGTTTAGGGTGTGTTTGGGGTGGATCTATGGTTTTGGGGGATTTTCTTCCAGTTTTGGGAGTGATGCCGTTCTTGTTTGGGGTGTTTTTGACGTTTTTTGGGGTCTCCGTTGGGTTTTGTTGGGTTCTCGTTGGTTATCATGGTGGAAAAGGGTAAATTGTGGGTTTTGGAGAAGATCAGGTAGGTTTAGGGTGGTTTTGGGGTGGATCTATGGTTTTGGCGTATTTTCTTCCAGTTTTGGGGGTGATGCCGATATTTTTTAGGGGTGTTTTTTACATGTTTTGGGGTCTCCATTAGGTTTTGTTGGGTTCTTGTTTGTCATTATGTTAAATAGGAGTGGATTGTGGGTTTTGGAGAACATTTGGTAGTTTTAGGGTGGTTTTGGGGTGGATCTATGGTTTTGGGGATTTCTTCCAGTTTTGGTGGTGATGCCGTTCTTGTTTGGGGTGTTTTGACGTTTTTTGGGATCTCTGTTGGGTTCTGTTGGGTTCTCGTTGGTCATCGTGTTGGAAAAGGGTAAATTGTGGTTTTTGGAGAACATCAGGTAGGTTTAGGGTGTCTTTGGGGTGGATCTATGGTTTTGGGGGTTTTCTTCCAGTTTTGGGGGTGATGCACATTCTTGTTTGGGGTATTTTTTAAGGTTTTTGTGGTCTCTGTTTGGTTTTGTTGGGTTCTCGTTGGTCATCGTGTTGTAAAAGTGTAAATTGTGGGTTTTGGAGAACTTCAGGTAGGTTTAGGGGGAGTTTTCGCGTGGATTCATGGTATTTGGGGTTTTCTTCTTTTTGGGGGAGTGATCCTCTCCTTTCTTCGGGTGATTTTGAAGTGTTTTGGGGCTTCCGTTGCGTTTCGTTGAATTCCTAATGTGTTTTATGGTGGTTTGGAGTGTGCTTTGGGATTAGGAGAACATCAGGTAGGTTTAGGGTGTCTTTGGGTGGATCTATGGTATTTGGGGTTTTCTTCTATTTTTTGGCGTGATCCTGTTCTTTTTTGGGGTGTATTTGAAGTGTTTTGGGGTCTCCGTTGGGTTTTGTTTGGTTCTCGTTGGTCATCATGGTGGAAAAGGGTAAATTGTGGGTTTTGGAGAACATCAGGTAGGTTTAGGGTGGTTTTGGGGTGGATCTATGGTTTTGGTGTATTTTCTTCCAATTTTGGTGGTGATCCTTTTCTTGTTTGGGGTGTTTTTGACGTGTTTTGGTGTCTCCATTAGGTTTTGTTGGGTTCTTGTTTGTCATTATGTTAAATAGGAGTGGATTGTGGGTTTTGGAGAACATCAGGTAGGTTTAGGGTGGTTTTGGGGTGGATCTATGGTTTTGGGGGATTTTCTTCCAGTTTTGGGGGTGATGCTGATATTTTTTGGGGTGTTTTTGACGTTTTTTGGGGTCTCCGTTGGGTTTTGTGGGTTCTCGTTGGTTATCATGGTGGAAAAGTGTAAATTGTGGGTTTTGGAGAACATCAGGTAGGTTTAGGGTGGTTTTGGGGTGGATCTATGGTTTTGGCGTATTTTCTTCCAGTTTTGGGGGTGATGCCGATATTTTTTGGGGTGTTTTTTACATGTTTTGGGGTCTCCATTAGGTTTTGTTGGGTTCTTGTTTGTCATTATGTTAAATAGGAGTGGATTGTGGGTTTTGGAGAACATCAGGTAGTTTTAGGGTGGTTTTGGGGTGGATCTATGGTTTTGGGGGATTTTCTTCCAGTTTTGGGGGTGATGCCGTTCTTGTTTGGGGTGTTTTTGACGTTTTTTGGGATCTCTGTTGGGTTCTGTTGGGTTCTCGTTGGTCATCGTGTTGTAAAAGTGTAAATTGTGGTTTTTGGAGAACATCAGGTAGGTTTAGGGTGTCTTTGGGGTGGATCTATGGTTTTGGGGGTTTTCTTCCAGTTTTGGGGGTGATGCCATTCTTGTTCGGGGTATTTTTTAAGGTTTTTGTGGTCTCTGTTTGGTTTTGTTGGGTTCTCGTTGGTCATCGTGTTGTAAAAGTGTAAATTGTGGGTTTTGGAGAACTTCAGGTAGGTTTAGGGGGAGTTTTCGCGTGGATTCATGGTATTTGGGGTTTTCTTCTTTTTGGGGGAGTGATCCTCTCCTTTCTTCGGGTGATTTTGAAGTGTTTTGGGGTTTCCGTTGCGTTTCGTTGAATTCCTAATGTGTTTTATGTTGGTTTGGAGTGTGCTTTGGGATTAGGAGAACATCAGGTAGGTTTAGGGTGTCTTTGGGGTGGATCTATGGTATTTGGGGTTTTCTTCTATTTTTTGGCGTGATCCTGTTCTTTTTTGGGGTGTATTTGAAGTGTTTTGGGGTCTCCGTTGGGTTTTGTTTGGTTCTCGTTGGTCATCATGGTGGAAAAGGGTAAATTGTGGGTTTTGGAGAACATCAGGTAGGTTTAGGGTGGTTTTGGGGTGGATCTATGGTTTTGGTGTATTTTCTTCCAGTTTTGGTGGTGATCCTTTTCTTGTTTGGGGTGTTTTTGACGTGTTTTGGTGTCTCCATTAGGTTTTGTTGGGTTCTTGTTTGTCATTATGTTAAATAGGTGTGGATTGTGGTTTTTGGAGAACATCAGGTAGGTTTAGGGTGGTTTTGGGGTGGATCTATGGTTTTGGGGGATTTTCTTCCAGTTTTGGGGGTGATGCCGTTCTTGTTTGGGGTGTTTTTGACGTGTTTTGGGGTCTCCATTAGGTTTTGTTGGGTTCTTGTTTGTCATTATGTTAAATAGGAGTGGATTGTGGGTTTTGGAGAACATCAGGTAGGTTTAGGGTGGTTTTGGGGTGGATCTATGGTTTTGGGGGATTTTCTTCCAGTTTTGGTGGTGATGCCGTTCTTGTTTGGGGTGTTTTTGACGTTTTTTGGGGTCTCTGTTGGGTTCTGTTGGGTTCTCGTTGGTCATCGTGTTGGAAAAGTGTAAATTGTGGTTTTTGGAGGACATCAGGTAGGTTTAGGGTGTCTTTGGGGTGGATCTATGGTTTTGGGGGTTTTCTTCCAGTTTTGGGGGTGATGCCATTCTTGTTTGGGGTATTTTTTAAGGTTTTTGTGGTCTCAGTTTGGTTTTGTTGGGTTCTCGTTCGTCATCATCGTGGAGAAGTGTAAATTGTGGGTTTTGGAGAACTTCAGGTAGGTTTAGGGGGAGTTTTCGCGTGGATTCATGGTATTTGGGGTTTTCTTCTTTTTGGGGGAGTGATCCTCTCCTTTCTTCGGGTGATTTTGAAGTGTTTTGGGGTTTCCGTTGCGTTTCGTTGAATTCCTAATGTGTTTTATGGTGGTTTGGAGTGTGCTTTGGGATTAGGAGAACATCAGGTAGGTTTAGGGTGTCTTTGGGGTGGATCTATGGTATTTGGGGTTTTCTTCTATTTTTTGGCGTGATCCTGTTCTTTTTTGGGGTGTATTTGAAGTGTTTTGGGGTCTCCGTTGGGTTTTGTTTGGTTCTCGTTGGTCATCATGGTGGAAAAGGGTAAATTGTGGGTTTTGGAGAAGATCAGGTAGGTTTAGGGTGGTTTTGGTGTGGATCTATGGTTTTGGGGGATTTTCTTCCAGTTTTGGTGGTGATCCTTTTCTTGTTTGGGGTGTTTTTGACGTGTTTTGGTGTCTCCATTAGGTTTTGTTGGGTTCTTGTTTGTCATTATGTTAAATAGGTGTGGATTGTGGGTTTTGGAGAACATCAGGTAGGTTTAGGGTGATTTTGGGGTGGATCTATGGTTTTGGGGGATTTTCTTCCAGTTTTGGGGGTGATGCTGATATTTTTTGGGGTGTTTTTGACGTTTTTTGGGGTCTCCGTTGGGTTTTGTGGGTTCTCGTTGGTTATCATGGTGGAAAAGTGTAAATTGTGGGTTTTGGAGAACATCAGGTAGGTTTAGGGTGGTTTTGGGGTGGATCTATGGTTTTGGCGTATTTTCTTCCAGTTTTGGGGGTGATGCCGATATTTTTTGGGGTGTTTTTTACATGTTTTGGGGTCTCCATTAGGTTTTGTTGGGTTCTTGTTTGTCATTATGTTAAATAGGAGTGGATTGTGGGTTTTGGAGAACATCAGGTAGTTTTAGGGTGGTTTTGGGGTGGATCTATGGTTTTGGGGGATTTTCTTCCAGTTTTGGGGGTGATGCCGTTCTTGTTTGGGGTGTTTTTGACGTTTTTTGGGATCTCTGTTGGGTTCTGTTGGGTTCTCGTTGGTCATCGTGTTGTAAAAGTGTAAATTGTGGTTTTTGGAGAACATCAGGTAGGTTTAGGGTGTCTTTGGGGTGGATCTATGGTTTTGGGGGTTTTCTTCCAGTTTTGGGGGTGATGCCATTCTTGTTCGGGGTATTTTTTAAGGTTTTTGTGGTCTCTGTTTGGTTTTGTTGGGTTCTCGTTGGTCATCGTGTTGTAAAAGTGTAAATTGTGGGTTTTGGAGAACTTCAGGTAGGTTTAGGGGGAGTTTTCGCGTGGATTCATGGTATTTGGGGTTTTCTTCTTTTTGGGGGAGTGATCCTCTCCTTTCTTCGGGTGATTTTGAAGTGTTTTGGGGTTTCCGTTGCGTTTCGTTGAATTCCTAATGTGTT
Source organism: Aythya ferina (assembly GCF_964211825.1). Lineage (NCBI taxonomy): Eukaryota > Metazoa > Chordata > Aves > Anseriformes > Anatidae > Aythya > Aythya ferina. Next base: position 12,210 of record NW_028181034.1, read on the forward strand.
TTATGGTGGTTTGGAGTGTGCTTTGGGATTAGGAGAACATCAGGTAGGTTTAGGGTGTCTTTGGGGTGGATCTATGGTATTTGGGGTTTTCTTCTATTTTTTGGCGTGATCCTGTTCTTTTTTGGGGTGTATTTGAAGTGTTTTGGGGTCTCCGTTGGGTTTTGTTTGGTTCTCGTTGGTCATCATGGTGGAAAAGGGTAAATTGTGGGTTTTGGAGAACATCAGGTAGGTTTAGGGTGGTTTTGGGGTGGATCTATGGTTTTGGTGTATTTTCTTCCAGTTTTGGTGGTGATCCTTTTCTTGTTTGGGGTGTTTTTGACGTGTTTTGGTGTCTCCATTAGGTTTTGTTGGGTTCTTGTTTGTCATTATGTTAAATAGGTGTGGATTGTGGTTTTTGGAGAACATCAGGTAGGTTTAGGGTGGTTTTGGGGTGGATCTATGGTTTTGGGGGATTTTCTTCCAGTTTTGGGGGTGATGCCGTTCTTGTTTGGGGTGTTTTTGACGTGTTTTGGGGTCTCCATTAGGTTTTGTTGGGTTCTTGTTTGTCATTATGTTAAATAGGAGTGGATTGTGGGTTTTGGAGAACATCAGGTAGGTTTAGGGTGGTTTTGGGGTGGATCTATGGTTTTGGGGGATTTTCTTCCAGTTTTGGTGGTGATGCCGTTCTTGTTTGGGGTGTTTTTGACGTTTTTTGGGGTCTCTGTTGGGTTCTGTTGGGTTCTCGTTGGTCATCGTGTTGGAAAAGTGTAAATTGTGGTTTTTGGAGGACATCAGGTAGGTTTAGGGTGTCTTTGGGGTGGATCTATGGTTTTGGGGGTTTTCTTCCAGTTTTGGGGGTGATGCCATTCTTTTTTGGGGTATTTTTTAAGGTTTTTGTGGTCTCTGTTTGGTTTTGTTGGGTTCTCGTTGGTCATCGTGTTGTAAAAGTGTAAATTGTGGGTTTTGGAGAACTTCAGGTAGGTTTAGGGGGAGTTTTCGCGTGGATTCATGGTATTTGGGGTTTTCTTCTTTTTGGGGGAGTGATCCTCTCCTTTCTTCGGGTGATTTTGAAGTGTTTTGGGGTTTCCGTTGCGTTTCGTTGAATTCCTAATGTGTTTTATGTTGGTTTGGAGTGTGCTTTGGGATTAGGAGAACATCAGGTAGGTTTAGGGTGTCTTTGGGGTGGATCTATGGTATTTGGGGTTTTCTTCTATTTTTTGGCGTGATCCTGTTCTTTTTTGGGGTGTATTTGAAGTGTTTTGGGGTCTCCGTTGGGTTTTGTTTGGTTCTCGTTGGTCATCATGGTGGAAAAGGGTAAATTGTGGGTTTTGGAGAACATCAGGTAGGTTTAGGGTGGTTTTGGGGTGGATCTATGGTTTTGGTGTATTTTCTTCCAGTTTTGGTGGTGATCCTTTTCTTGTTTGGGGTGTTTTTGACGTGTTTTGGTGTGCTTATTAGGTTTTGTTGGGTTCTTGTTTGTCATTATGTTAAATAGGTGTGGATTGTGGTTTTTGGAGAACATCAGGTAGGTTTAGGGTGATTTTGGGGTGGATCTATGGTTTTGGGGGATTTTCTTCCAGTTTTGGGGGTGATGCTGATATTTTTTGGGGTGTTTTTGACGTTTTTTGGTGTCTCTGTTGGGTTCTGTTGGGTTCTCGTTGGTTATCATGGTGGAAAAGGGTAAATTGTGGGTTTTGGAGAACATCAGGTAGGTTTAGGGTGGTTTTGGGGTGGATCTATGGTTTTGGCGTATTTTCTTCCAGTTTTGGGGGTGATGCCGATATTTTTTGGGGTGTTTTTTACATGTTTTGGGGTCTCCATTAGGTTTTGTTGGGTTCTTGTTTGTCATTATGTTAAATAGGAGTGGATTGTGGGTTTTGGAGAACATCAGGTAGTTTTAGGGTGGTTTTGGGGTGGATCTATGGTTTTGGGGGATTTTCTTCCAGTTTTGGGGGTGATGCCGTTCTTGTTTGGGGTGTTTTTGACGTTTTTTGGGATCTCTGTTGGGTTCTGTTGGGTTCTCGTTGGTCATCGTGTTGTAAAAGTGTAAATTGTGGTTTTTGGAGAACATCAGGTAGGTTTAGGGTGTCTTTGGGGTGGATCTATGGTTTTGGGGGTTTTCTTCCAGTTTTGGGGGTGATGCCATTCTTGTTCGGGGTATTTTTTAAGGTTTTTGTGGTCTCTGTTTGGTTTTGTTGGGTTCTCGTTGGTCATCGTGTTGTAAAAGTGTAAATTGTGGGTTTTGGAGAACTTCAGGTAGGTTTAGGGGGAGTTTTCGCGTGGATTCATGGTATTTGGGGTTTTCTTCTTTTTGGGGGAGTGATCCTCTCCTTTCTTCGGGTGATTTTGAAGTGTTTTGGGGTTTCCGTTGCGTTTCGTTGAATTCCTAATGTGTTTTATGTTGGTTTGGAGTGTGCTTTGGGATTAGGAGAACATCAGGTAGGTTTAGGGTGTCTTTGGGGTGGATCTATGGTATTTGGGGTTTTCTTCTATTTTTTGGCGTGATCCTGTTCTTTTTTGGGGTGTATTTGAAGTGTTTTGGGGTCTCCGTTGGGTTTTGTTTGGTTCTCGTTGGTCATCATGGTGGAAAAGGGTAAATTGTGGGTTTTGGAGAAGATCAGGTAGGTTTAGGGTGGTTTTGGGGTGGATCTATGGTTTTGGGGGATTTTCTTCCAGTTTTGGTGGTGATCGTTTTCTTGTTTGGGGTGTTTTTGACGTGTTTTGGTGTCTCCATTAGGTTTTGTTGGGTTCTTGTTTGTCATTATGTTAAATAGGTGTGGATTGTGGTTTTTGGAGAACATCAGGTAGGTTTAGGGTGTCTTTGGGGTGGATCTATGGTTTTGGGGGATTTTCTTCCAGTTTTGGGGGTGATGCCGATATTTTTTGTGGTGTTTTTGACGTGTTTTGGGGTCTCCATTAGGTTTTGTTGGGTTCTTGTTTGTCATTATGTTAAATAGGAGTGGATTGTGGGTTTTGGAGAACATCAGGTAGGTTTAGGGTGGTTTTGGGGTGGATCTATGGTTTTGGGGGATTTTCTTCCAGTTTTGGGGGTGATGCCGTTCTTGTTTGGGGTGTTTTGACGTTTTTTGGGGTCTCTGTTGGGTTCTGTTGGGTTCTCGTTGGTCATCATGTTGGAAAAGTGTAAATTGTGGTTTTTGGAGGACATCAGGTAGGTTTAGGGTGTCTTTGGGGTGGATCTATGGTTTTGGGGGTTTTCTTCCAGTTTTGGGGGTGATGCCATTCTTGTTTGGGGTATTTTTTAAGGTTTTTGTGGTCTCTGTTTGGTTTTGTTGGGTTCTCGTTCGTCATCATCGTGGAGAAGTGTAAATTGTGGGTTTTGGAGAACTTCAGGTAGGTTTAGGGGGAGTTTTCGCGTGGATTCATGGTATTTGGGGTTTTCTTCTTTTTGGGGGAGTGATCCTCTCCTTTCTTCGGGTGATTTTGAAGTGTTTTGGGGTTTCCGTTGCGTTTCGTTGAATTCCTAATGTGTTTTATGGTGGTTTGGAGTGTGCTTTGGGATTAGGAGAACATCAGGTAGGTTTAGGGTGTCTTTGGGGTGGATCTATGGTATTTGGGGTTTTCTTCTATTTTTTGGCGTGATCCTGTTCTTTTTTGGGGTGTATTTGAAGTGTTTTGGGGTCTCCGTTGGGTTTTGTTTGGTTCTCGTTGGTCATCATGGTGGAAAAGGGTAAATTGTGGGTTTTGGAGAACATCAGGTAGGTTTAGGGTGGTTTTGGGGTGGATCTATGGTTTTGGTGTATTTTCTTCCAGTTTTGGTGGTGATCCTTTTCTTGTTTGGGGTGTTTTTGACGTGTTTTGGTGTCTCCATTAGGTTTTGTTGGGTTCTTGTTTGTCATTATGTTAAATAGGTGTGGATTGTGGGTTTTGGAGAACATCAGGTAGGTTTAGGGTGATTTTGGGGTGGATCTATGGTTTTGGGGGATTTTCTTCCAGTTTTGGGGGTGATGCCGATATTTTTTGGGGTGTTTTTGACGTTTTTTGGGATCTCTGTTGGGTTCTGTTGGGTTCTCGTTGGTCATCGTGTTGGAAAAGGGTAAATTGTGGGTTTTGGAGAACATCAGGTAGTTTTAGGGTTGTTTTGGGGTGGATCTATGGTTTTGGGGGATTTTCTTCCAGTTTTGGGGGTGATGCCATTCTTGTTTGGGGTATTTTTTAAGGTTTTTGTGGTCTCTGTTTGGTTTTGTTGGGTTCTCGTTGGTCATCGTGTTGTAAAAGTGTAAATTGTGGTTTTGGAGAACTTCAGGTAGGTTTAGGGGGAGTTTTCGCGTGGATTCATGGTATTTGGGGTTTTCTTCTTTTTGGGGGAGTGATCCTCTCCTTTCTTCGGGTGATTTTGAAGTGTTTTGGGGTTTCCGTTGCGTTTCGTTGAATTCCTAATGTGTTTTATGGTGGTTTGGAGTGTGCTTTGGGATTAGGAGAACATCAGGTAGGTTTAGGGTGTCTTTGGGGTGGATCTATGGTATTTGGGGTTTTCTTCTATTTTTTGGCGTGATCCTGTTCTTTTTTGGGGTGTATTTGAAGTGTTTTGGGGTCTCCGTTGGGTTTTGTTTGGTTCTCGTTGGTCATCATGGTGGAAAAGGGTAAATTGTGGGTTTTGGAGAAGATAAGGTAGGTTTAGGGTGGTTTTGGGGTGGATCTATGGTTTTGGCGTATTTTCTTCCAGTTTTGGTGGTGATGCCGTTCTTGTTTGGGGTGTTTTTGACGTTTTTTGGGGTCTCCGTTGGGTTCTGTTGGTTTCTTGTTGGTCATCATGGTGGAAAAGGGTAAGTTGTGGTTTTTGGAGAACATCAGGTAGGTTTAGGGTGTGTTTGGGGTGGATCTATGGTTTTGGCGTATTTTCTTCCAGTTTTGGTGGTGATGCCGTTCTTGTTTGGGGTGTTTTTGACGTTTTTTGGGGTCTCTGTTGGGTTCTGTTTGTTTCTTGTTGGTCATCATGGTGGAAAAGGGTAAATTGTGGTTTTTGGAGAACATCAGGTAGGTTTAGGGTGTGTTTGGGGTGGATCTATGGTTTTGGTGGATTTTCTTCCAGTTTTGGGGGTGATGCCGTTCTTGTTTGGGGTGTTTTTGACGTTTTTTGGGATCTCTGTTGGGTTCTGTTGTGTTCTCGTTGGTCATCGTGTTGGAAAAGTGTAAATTGTGGGTTTTGGAGAACATCAGGTAGGTTTAGGGTGTCTTTGGGGTGGATCTATGGTTTTGGGGGATTTTCTTCCAGTTTTGGGGGTGATGCCGTTCTTGTTTGGGGTGTTTTTGACGTTTTTTGGGATCTCCGTTGGGTTTTGTTGGGTTCTCGTTGGTTATCATGGTGGAAAAGGGTAAATTGTGGGTTTTGGAGAAGATCAGGTAGGTTTAGGGTGGTTTTGGGGTGGATCTATGGTTTTGGCGTATTTTCTTCCAGTTTTGGGGGTGATGCCGATATTTTTTGGGGTGTTTTTTACATGTTTTGGGGTCTCCATTAGGTTTTGTTGGGTTCTTGTTTGTCATTATGTTAAATAGGAGTGGATTGTGGGTTTTGGAGAACATCAGGTAGTTTTAGGGTGGTTTTGGCGTGGATCTATGGTTTTGGGGGATTTTCTTCCAGTTTTGGGGGTGATGCCGTTCTTGTTTGGGGTGTTTTTGACGTTTTTTGGGATCTCTGTTGGGTTCTGTTGGGTTCTCGTTGGTCATCGTGTTGGAAAAGGGTAAATTGTGGTTTTTGGAGAACATCAGGTAGGTTTAGGGTGTCTTTGGGGTGGATCTATGGTTTTGGGGGTTTTCTTCCAGTTTTGGGGGTGATGCCATTCTTGTTTGGGGTATTTTTTAAGGTTTTTGTGGTCTCTGTTTGGTTTTGTTGGGTTCTCGTTGGTCATCGTGTTGTAAAAGTGTAAATTGTGGGTTTTGGAGAACTTCAGGTAGGTTTAGGGGGAGTTTTCGCGTGGATTCATGGTATTTGGGGTTTTCTTCTTTTTGGGGGAGTGATCCTCTCCTTTCTTCGGGTGATTTTGAAGTGTTTTGGGGTTTCCGTTGCGTTTCGTTGAATTCCTAATGTGTTTTATGGTGGTTTGGAGTGTGCTTTGGGATTAGGAGAACATCAGGTAGGTTTAGGGTGTCTTTGGGGTGGATCTATGGTATTTGGGGTTTTCTTCTATTTTTTGGCGTGATCCTGTTCTTTTTTGGGGTGTATTTGAAGTGTTTTGGGGTCTCCGTTGGGTTTTGTTTGGTTCTCGTTGGTCATCATGGTGGAAAAGGGTAAATTGTGGGTTTTGGAGAACATCAGGTAGGTTTAGGGTGGTTTTGGGGTGGATCTATGGTTTTGGTGTATTTTCTTCCAGTTTTGGTGGTGATCCTTTTCTTGTTTGGGGTGTTTTTGACGTGTTTTGGTGTCTCCATTAGGTTTTGTTGGGTTCTTGTTTGTCATTATGTTAAATAGGTGTGGATTGTGGGTTTTGGAGAACATCAGGTAGGTTTAGGGTGGTTTTGGGGTGGATCTATGGTTTTGGGGGATTTTCTTCCAGTTTTGGGGGTGATGCCGTTCTTGTTTGGGGTGTTTTTGACGTGTTTTGGGTCTCCATTAGGTTTTGTTGGGTTCTTGTTTGTCATTATGTTAAATAGGAGTGGATTGTGGGTTTTGGAGAACATCAGGTAGGTTTAGGGTGGTTTTGGGGTGGATCTATGGTTTTGGGGGATTTTCTTCCAGTTTTGGGGGTGATGCCGATATTTTTTGGGGTGTTTTTTACATGTTTTGGGGTCTCCATTAGGTTTTGTTGGGTTCTTGTTTGTCATTATGTTAAATAGGAGTGGATTGTGGGTTTTGGAGAACATCAGGTAGTTTTAGGGTGGTTTTGGAGTGGATCTATGGTTTTGGGGGATTTTCTTCCAGTTTTGGGGGTGATGCCGTTCTTGTTTGGGGTGTTTTTGACGTTTTTTGGGATCTCTGTTGGGTTCTGTTGGGTTCTCGTTGGTCATCGTGTTGTAAAAGTGTAAATTGTGGTTTTTGGAGAACATCAGGTAGGTTTAGGGTGTCTTTGGGGTGGATCTATGGTTTTGGGGGTTTTCTTCCAGTTTTGGGGTGATGCCATTCTTGTTCGGGGTATTTTTTAAGGTTTTTGTGGTCTCTGTTTGGTTTTGTTGGGTTCTCGTTGGTCATCGTGTTGTAAAAGTGTAAATTGTGGGTTTTGGAGAACTTCAGGTAGGTTTAGGGGGAGTTTTCGCGTGGATTCATGGTATTTGGGGTTTTCTTCTTTTTGGGGGAGTGATCCTCTCCTTTCTTCGGGTGATTTTGAAGTGTTTTGGGGTTTCCGTTGCGTTTCGTTGAATTCCTAATGTGTTTTATGTTGGTTTGGAGTGTGCTTTGGGATTAGGAGAACATCAGGTAGGTTTAGGGTGTCTTTGGGGTGGATCTATGGTATTTGGGGTTTTCTTCTATTTTTTGGCGTGATCCTGTTCTTTTTTGGGGTGTATTTGAAGTGTTTTGGGGTCTCCGTTGGGTTTTGTTTGGTTCTCGTTGGTCATCATGGTGGAAAAGGGTAAATTGTGGGTTTTGGAGAAGATCAGGTAGGTTTAGGGTGGTTTTGGGGTGGATCTATGGTTTTGGTGTATTTTCTTCCAGTTTTGGTGGTGATCCTTTTCTTGTTTGGGGTGTTTTTGACGTGTTTTGGTGTCTCCATTAGGTTTTGTTGGGTTCTTGTTTGTCATTATGTTAAATAGGTGTGGATTGTGGTTTTTGGAGAACATCAGGTAGGTTTAGGGTGATTTTGGGGTGGATCTATGGTTTTGGGGGATTTTCTTCCAATTTTGGGGGTGATGCCGATATTTTTTTGGGGTGTTTTTGACGTGTTTTGGGGTCTCCATTAGGTTTTGTTGGGTTCTTGTTTGTCATTATGTTAAATAGGAGTGGATTGTGGGTTTTGGAGAACATCAGGTAGTTTTAGGGTTGTTTTGGGGTGGATCTATGGTTTTGGTGTATTTTCTTCCAGTTTTGGTTGTGATCCTTTTCTTGTTTGGGGTGTTTTTGACGTTTTTTGGGGTCTCCGTTGGGTTTTGTTGGGTTCTCGTTGGTTATCATGGTGGAAAAGTGTAAGTTGTGGGTTTTGGAGAAGATCAGGTAGGTTTAGGGTGGTTTTGGGGTGGATCTATGGTTTTGGCGTATTTTCTTCCAGTTTTGGGGGTGATGCCGATATTTTTTGGGGTGTTTTTGACGTGTTTTGGGGTCTCCATTAGGTTTTGTTGGGTTCTTGTTTGTCATTATGTTAAATAGGAGTGGATTGTGGGTTTTGGAGAACATCAGGTAGTTTTAGGGTGGTTTTGGGGTGGATCTATGGTTTTGGTGTATTTTCTTCCAGTTTTGGTGGTGATCCTTTTCTTGTTTGGGGTGTTTTTGACGTGTTTTGGTGTCTCCATTAGGTTTTGTTGGGTTCTTGTTTGTCATTATGTTAAATAGGTGTGGATTGTGGTTTTTGGAGAAGATCAGGTAGGTTTAGGGTGTCTTTGGGGTGGATCTATGGTTTTGGGGGATTTTCTTCCAGTTTTGGGGGTGATGCCGATATTTTTTGTGGTGTTTTTTACGTGTTTTGGGGTCTCCATTAGGTTTTGTTGGGTTCTTGTTTGTCATTATGTTAAATAGGAGTGGATTGTGGGTTTTGGAGAACATCAGGTAGGTTTAGGGTGGTTTTGGCGTGGATCTATGGTTTTGGGGGATTTTCTTCCAGTTTTGGTGGTGATGCCGTTCTTGGTTGGGTGGTTTTTGACGTTTTTTGGGGTCTCTGTTGGGTTCTGTTGGGTTCTCGTTGGTCATCGTGTTGGAAAAGTGTAAATTGTGGTTTTTGGAGAACATCAGGTATGTTTAGGGTGTCTTTGGGGTGGATCTATAGTTTTGGGGGTTTTCTTCCAGTTTTGGGGGTGATGCCATTCTTGTTTGGGGTATTTTTTAAGGTTTTTGTGGTCTCAGTTTGGTTTTGTTGGGTTCTCGTTCGTCATCATCGTGGAGAAGTGTAAATTGTGGGTTTTGGAGAACTTCAGGTAGGTTTAGGGGGAGTTTTCGCGTGGATTCATGGTATTTGGGGTTTTCTTCTTTTTGGGGGAGTGATCCTCTCCTTTCTTCGGGTGATTTTGAAGTGTTTTGGGGTTTCCGTTGCTTTTCGTTGAATTCCTAATGTGTTTTATGGTGGTTTGGAGTGTGCTTTGGGATTAGGAGAACATCAGGTAGGTTTAGGGTGTCTTTGGGGTGGATCTATGGTATTTGGGGTTTTCTTCTATTTTTTGGCGTGATCCTGTTCTTTTTTGGGGTGTATTTGAAGTGTTTTGGGGTCTCCGTTGTGTTTTGTTTGGTTCTCGTTGGTCATCATGGTGGAAAAAGGTAAATTGTGGGTTTTGGAGAACATCAGGTAGGTTTAGGGTGGTTTTGGGGTGGATCTATGGTTTTGGCGTATTTTCTTCCAGTTTTGGTGGTGATGCCGTTCTTGTTTGGGGTGTTTTTGACGTTTTTTGGGGTCTCTGTTGGGTTCTGTTGGTTTCTTGTTGGTCATCATGGTGGAAAAGGGTAAATTGTGGTTTTTGGAGAACATCAGGTAGGTTTAGGGTGTGTTTGGGGTGGATCTATGGTTTTGGCGTATTTTCTTCCAGTTTTGGTGGTGATGCCGTTCTTGTTTGGGGTGTTTTTGACGTTTTTTGGGGTCTCTGTTGGGTTCTGTTGGTTTCTTGTTGGTCATCATGGTGGAAAAGGGTAAATTGTGGTTTTTGGAGAACATCAGGTAGGTTTAGGGTGTGTTTGGGGTGGATCTATGGTTTTGGGGGATTTTCTTCCAGTTTTGGGGGTGATGCCGTTCTTGTTTGGGGTGTTTTTGACGTTTTTTGGGATCTCTGTTGGGTTCTGTTGGGTTCTCGTTGGTCATCGTGTTGGAAAAGTGTAAATTGTGGGTTTTGGAGAACATCAGGTAGGTTTAGGGTGTCTTTGGGGTGGATCTATGGTTTTGGTGGATTTTCTTCCAGTTTTGGGGGTGATGCCGTTCTTGTTTGGGGTGTTTTTGACGTTTTTTGGGGTCTCCGTTGGGTTTTGTTGGGTTCTCGTTGGTTATCATGGTGGAAAAGGGTAAATTGTGGGTTTTGGAGAACATCAGGTAGGTTTAGGGTGGTTTTGGGGTGGATCTATGGTTTTGGCGTATTTTCTTCCAGTTTTGGGGGTGATGCCGATATTTTTTGGGGTTTTTTTACATCTTTTGGGGTCTCCATTAGGTTTTGTTGGGTTCTTGTTTGTCATTATGTTAAATAGGAGTGGATTGTGGGTTTTGGAGAACATCAGGTAGTTTTAGGGTGGTTTTGGCGTGGATCTATGGTTTTGGGGGATTTTCTTCCAGTTTTGGGGGTGATGCCGTTCTTGTTTGGGGTGTTTTTGACGTTTTTTGGGATCTCTGTTGGGTTCTGTTGGGTTCTCGTTGGTCATCGTGTTGGAAAAGTGTAAATTGTGGTTTTTGGAGAAGATCAGGTAGGTTTAGGGTGTCTTTGGGGTGGATCTATGGTTTTGGGGGATTTTCTTCCAGTTTTGGGGGTGATGCCATTCTTGTTTGGGGTATTTTTTAAGGTTTTTGTGGTCTCTGTTTGGTTTTGTTGGGTTCTTGTTCGTCATCATCGTGGAGAAGTGTAAATTGTGGGTTTTGGAGAACTTCAGGTAGGTTTAGGGGGAGTTTTCGCGTGGATTCGTGGTATTTGGGGTTTTCTTCTTTTTGGGGGAGTGATCCTCTCCTTTCTTCGGGTGATTTTGAAGTGTTTTGGGGTTTCCGTTGCGTTTCGTTGAATTCCTAATGTGTTTTATGGTGGTTTGGAGTGTGCTTTGGGATTAGGAGAACATCAGGTAGGTTTAGGGTGTCTTTGGGGTGGATCTATGGTATTTGGGGTTTTCTTCTATTTTTTGGCGTGGTCCTGTTCTTTTTTGGGGTGTATTTGAAGTGTTTTTGGGTCTCCGTTGGGTTTTGTTTGGTTCTCGTTGGTCATCATGGTGGAAAAGGGTAAATTGTGGGTTTTGGAGAACATCAGGTAGGTTTAGGGTGGTTTTGGGGTGGATCTATGGTTTTGGGGGATTTTCTTCCAGTTTTGGTGGTGATCCTTTTCTTGTTTGGGGTGTTTTTGACGTGTTTTGGTGTCTCCATTAGGTTTTGTTGGGTTCTTGTTTGTCATTATGTTAAATAGGTGTGGATTGTGGTTTTTGGAGAACATCAGGTAGGTTTAGGGTGTCTTTGGGGTGGATCTATGGTTTTGGGGGATTTTCTTCCAGTTTTGGGGGTGATGCCGATATTTTTTGGGGTGTTTTTTACGTGTTTTGGGGTCTCCATTAGGTTTTGTTGGGTTCTTGTTTGTCATTATGTTAAATAGGAGTGGATTGTGGGTTTTGGAGAACATCAGGTAGGTTTAGGGTGGTTTTGGGGTGGATCTATGGTTTTGGGGGATTTTCTTCCAGTTTTGGTGGTGATGCCGTTCTTGTTTGGGGTGTTTTTGACGTTTTTTGGGGTCTCTGTTGGGTTCTGTTGGGTTCTTGTTTGTCATCATGTTGGAAAAGGGTAAATTGTGGTTTTTGGAGGACATCAGGTAGGTTTAGGGTGTCTTTGGGGTGGATCTATGGTTTTGGGGGTTTTCTTCCAGTTTTGGGGGTGATGCCATTCTTGTTTGGGGTATTTTTTAAGGTTTTTGTGGTCTCTGTTTGGTTTTGTTGGGTTCTCGTTCGTCATCATCGTGGAGAAGTGTAAATTGTGGGTTTTGGAGAACTTCAGGTAGGTTTAGGGGGAGTTTTCGCGTGGATTCATGGTATTTGGGGTTTTCTTCTTTTTGGGGGAGTGATCCTCTCCTTTCTTCGGGTGATTTTGAAGTGTTTTGGGGTTTCCGTTGCGTTTCGTTGAATTCCTAATGTGTTTTATGGTGGTTTGGAGTGTGCTTTGGGATTAGGAGAACATCAGGTAGGTTTAGGGTGTCTTTGGGGTGGATCTATGGTATTTGGGGTTTTCTTCTATTTTTTGGCGTGATCCTGTTCTTTTTTGGGGTGTATTTGAAGTGTTTTGGGGTCTCCGTTGGGTTTTGTTTGGTTCTCGTTGGTCATCATGGTGGAAAAGGGTAAATTGTGGGTTTTGGAGAACATCAGGTAGGTTTAGGGTGGTTTTGGGGTGGATCTATGGTTTTGGTGTATTTTCTTCCAGTTTTGGTGGTGATCCTTTTCTTGTTTGGGGTGTTTTTGACGTGTTTTGGTGTCTCCATTAGGTTTTGTTGGGTTCTTGTTTGTCATTATGTTAAATAGGTGTGGATTGTGGGTTTTGGACAACATCAGGTAGGTTTAGGGTGATTTTGGGGTGGATCTATGGTTTTGGGGGATTTTCTTCCAGTTTTGGGGGTGATGCCGATATTTTTTGGGGTGTTTTTGACGTTTTTTGGGATCTCTGTTGGGTTCTGTTGGGTTCTCGTTGGTCATCGTGTTGGAAAAGGGTAAATTGTGGGTTTTGGAGAACATCAGGTAGTTTTAGGGTGTCTTTGGGGTGGATCTATGGTTTTGGGGGATTTTCTTCCAGTTTTGGGGGTGATGCCATTCTTGTTTGGGGTATTTTTTAAGGTTTTTGTGGTCTCTGTTTGGTTTTGTTGGGTTCTCGTTGGTCATCGTGTTGTAAAAGTGTAAATTGTGGTTTTGGAGAACTTCAGGTAGGTTTAGGGGGAGTTTTCGCGTGGATTCATGGTATTTGGGGTTTTCTTCTTTTTGGGGGAGTGATCCTCTCCTTTCTTCGGGTGATTTTGAAGTGTTTTGGGGTTTCCGTTGCGTTTCGTTGAATTCCTAATGTGTTTTATGGTGGTTTGGAGTGTGCTTTGGGATTAGGAGAACATCAGGTAGGTTTAGGGTGTCTTTGGGGTGGATCTATGGTATTTGGGGTTTTCTTCTATTTTTTGGCGTGATCCTGTTCTTTTTTGGGGTGTATTTGAAGTGTTTTGGGGTCTCCGTTGGGTTTTGTTTGGTTCTCGTTGGTCATCATGGTGGAAAAGGGTAAATTGTGGGTTTTGGAGAACATCAGGTAGGTTTAGGGTGGTTTTGGGGTGGATCTATGGTTTTGGCGTATTTTCTTCCAGTTTTGGTGGTTATGCCGTTCTTGTTTGGGGTGTTTGTGACGTTTTTTGGGGTCTCTGTTGGGTTCTGTTGGTTTCTTGTTGGTCATCATGGTGGAAAAGTGTAAGTTGTGGTTTTTGAAGAACATCAGGTAGGTTTAGGGTGTGTTTGGGGTGGATCTATGGTTTTGGCGTATTTTCTTCCAGTTTTGGTGGTGATGCCGTTCTTGTTTGGGGTGTTTTTGACGTTTTTTGGGGTCTCTGTTGGGTTCTGTTGGGTTCTTGTTGGTCATCATGGTGGAAAAGTGTAAATTGTGGTTTTTGGAGAACATCAGGTAGGTTTAGGGTGTGTTTGGGGTGGATCTATGGTTTTGGGGGATTTTCTTCCAGTTTTGGGGGTGATGCTGTTCTTGTTTGGGGTGTTTTTGACGTTTTTTGGGATCTCTGTTGGGTTCTGTTGGGTTCTCGTTGGTCATCGTGTTGGAAAAGTGTAAATTGTGGGTTTTGGAGAACATCAGGTAGGTTTAGGGTGTCTTTGGGGTGGATCTATGGTTTTGGGGGATTTTCTTCCAGTTTTGGGGGTGATGCCGTTCTTGTTTGGGGTGTTTTTGACGTTTTTTGGGGTCTCCGTTGGGTTTTGTTGGGTTCTCGTTGGTTATCATGGTGGAAAAGGGTAAATTGTGGTTTTTGGAGAAGATCAGGTAGGTTTAGGGTGGTTTTGGGGTGGATCTATGGTTTTGGCGTATTTTCTTCCAGTTTTGGGGGTGATGCCGATATTTTTTGGGGTGTTTTTTACATGTTTTGGGGTCTCCATTAGGTTTTGTTGGGTTCTTGTTTGTCATTATGTTAAATAGGAGTGGATTGTGGGTTTTGGAGAACATCAGGTAGTTTTAGGGTGGTTTTGGCGTGGATCTATGGTTTTGGGGGATTTTCTTCCAGTTTTGGGGGTGATGCCGTTCTTGTTTGGGGTGTTTTTGACGTTTTTTGGGATCTCTGTTGGGGTCTCTGTTGGGTTCTCGTTGGTCATCGTGTTGGAAAAGTGTAAATTGTGGTTTTTGGAGAACATCAGGTAGGTTTAGGGTGTCTTTGGGGTGGATCTATGGTTTTGGGGGTTTTCTTCCAGTTTTGGGGGTGATGCCATTCTTGTTTGGGGTATTTTTTAAGGTTTTTGTGGTCTCTGTTTGGTTTTGTTGGGTTCTCGTTGGTCATCGTGTTGTAAAAGTGTAAATTGTGGGTTTTGGAGAACTTCAGGTAGGTTTAGGGGGAGTTTTCGCGTGGATTCATGGTATTTGGGGTTTTCTTCTTTTTGGGGGAGTGATCCTCTCCTTTCTTCGGGTGATTTTGAAGTGTTTTGGGGTTTCCGTTGCGTTTCGTTGAATTCCTAATGTGTTTTATGGTGGTTTGGAGTGTGCTTTGGGATTAGGAGAACATCAGGTAGGTTTAGGGTGTCTTTGGGGTGGATCTATGGTATTTGGGGTTTTCTTCTATTTTTTGGCGTGATCCTGTTCTTTTTTGGGGTGTATTTGAAGTGTTTTGGGGTCTCCGTTGGGTTTTGTTTGGTTCTCGTTGGTCATCATGGTGGAAAAGGGTAAATTGTGGGTTTTGGAGAACATCAGGTAGGTTTAGGGTGGTTTTGGGGTGGATCTATGGTTTTGGTGTATTTTCTTCCAGTTTTGGTGGTGATCCTTTTCTTGTTTGGGGTGTTTTTGACGTGTTTTGGTGTCTCCATTAGGTTTTGTTGGGTTCTTGTTTGTCATTATGTTAAATAGGTGTGGATTGTGGGTTTTGGAGAACATCAGGTAGGTTTAGGGTGGTTTTGGGGTGGATCTATGGTTTTGGGGGATTTTCTTCCAGTTTTGGGGGTGATGCCGTTCTTGTTTGGGGTGTTTTTGACGTGTTTTGGGGTCTCCATTAGGTTTTGTTGGGTTCTTGTTTGTCATTATGTTAAATAGGAGTGGATTGTGGGTTTTGGAGAACATCAGGTAGGTTTAGGGTGGTTTTGGGGTGGATCTATGGTTTTGGGGGATTTTCTTCCAGTTTTGGTGGTGATGCCGTTCTTGTTTGGGGTGTTTTTGACGTTTTTTGGGGTCTCTGTTGGGTTCTGTTGGGTTCTCGTTGGTCATCGTGTTGGAAAAGTGTAAATTGTGGTTTTTGGAGGACATCAGGTAGGTTTAGGGTGTCTTTGGGGTGGATCTATGGTTTTGGGGGTTTTCTTCCAGTTTTGGGGGTGATGCCATTCTTGTTTGGGGTATTTTTTAAGGTTTTTGTGGTCTCTGTTTGGTTTTGTTGGGTTCTCGTTCGTCATCATCGTGGAGAAGTGTAAATTGTGGGTTTTGGAGAACTTCAGGTAGGTTTAGGGGGAGTTTTCGCGTGGATTCATGGTATTTGGGGTTTTCTTCTTTTTGGGGGAGTGATCCTCTCCTTTCTTCGGGTGATTTTGAAGTGTTTTGGGGTTTCCGTTGCGTTTCGTTGAATTCCTAATGTGTTTTATGGTGGTTTGGAGTGTGCTTTGGGATTAGGAGAACATCAGGTAGGTTTAGGGTGTCTTTGGGGTGGATCTATGGTATTTGGGGTTTTCTTCTATTTTTTGGCGTGATCCTGTTCTTTTTTGGGGTGTATTTGAAGTGTTTTGGGGTCTCCGTTGGGTTTTGTTTGGTTCTCGTTGGTCATCATGGTGGAAAAGGGTAAATTGTGGGTTTTGGAGAAGATCAGGTAGGTTTAGGGTGGTTTTGGTGTGGATCTATGGTTTTGGGGGATTTTCTTCCAGTTTTGGTAGTGATCCTTTTCTTGTTTGGGGTGTTTTTGACGTGTTTTGGTGTCTCCATTAGGTTTTGTTGGGTTCTTGTTTGTCATTATGTTAAATAGGTGTGGATTGTGGGTTTTGGAGAACATCAGGTAGGTTTAGGGTGATTTTGGGGTGGATCTATGGTTTTGGGGGATTTTCTTCCAGTTTTGGGGGTGATGCCGATATTTTTTGGGGTGTTTTTGACGTTTTTTGGGATCTCTGTTGGGTTCTGTTGGGTTCTCGTTGGTCATCGTGTTGGAAAAGGGTAAATTGTGGGTTTTGGAGAACATCAGGTAGGTTTAGGGTGTCTTTGGGGTGGATCTATGGTTTTGGGGGTTTTCTTCCAGTTTTGGGGGTGATGCCATTCTTGTTTGGGGTATTTTTTAAGGTTTTTGTGGTCTCTGTTTGGTTTTGTTGGTTTCTCGTTTGTCATCGTGTTGTAAAAGTGTAAATTGTGGTTTTGGAGAACTTCAGGTAGGTTTAGGGGGAGTTTTCGCGTGGATTCGTGGTATTTGGGGTTTTCTTCTTTTTGGGGGAGTGATCCTCTCCTTTCTTCGGGTGATTTTGAAGTGTTTTGGGGTTTCCATTGCGTTTCGTTGAATTCCTAATGTGTTTTATGGTGGTTTGGAGTGTGCTTTGGGATTAGGAGAACATCAGGTAGGTTTAGGGTGTCTTTGGGGTGGATCTATGGTATTTGGGGTTTTCTTCTATTTTTTGGCGTGGTCCTGTTCTTTTTTGGGGTGTATTTGAAGTGTTTTGGGGTCTCCGTTGGGTTTTGTTTGGTTCTCGTTGGTCATCATGGTGGAAAAGGGTAAATTGTGGTTTTTGGAGAAGATCAGGTAGGTTTAGGGTGGTTTTGGGGTGGATCTATGGTTTTGGTGTATTTTCTTCCAGTTTTGGTGGTGATCCTTTTCTTGTTTGGGGTGTTTTTGACGTGTTTTGGTGTCTCCATTAGGTTTTGTTGGGTTCTTGTTTGTCATTATGTTAAATAGGTGTGGATTGTGGTTTTTGGAGAA
Organism: Aythya ferina; assembly: GCF_964211825.1. NCBI lineage: Eukaryota > Metazoa > Chordata > Aves > Anseriformes > Anatidae > Aythya > Aythya ferina. Next base: position 29,055 of record NW_028181034.1, read on the forward strand.
CATCAGGTAGGTTTAGGGTGGTTTTGGGGTGGATCTATGGTTTTGGGGGATTTTCTTCCAGTTTTGGGGGTGATGCCGTTCTTGTTTGGGGTGTTTTTGACGTGTTTTGGGGTCTCCATTAGGTTTTGTTGGGTTCTTGTTTGTCATTATGTTAAATAGGAGTGGATTGTGGGTTTTGGAGAACATCAGGTAGTTTTAGGGTGATTTTGGGGTGGATCTATGGTTTTGGGGGATTTTCTTCCAGTTTTGCTGGTGATGCCGTTCTTGTTTGGGGTGTTTTTGACGTTTTTTGGGGTCTCTGTTGGGTTCTGTTGGGTTCTCGTTGGTCATCGTGTTGTAAAAGTGTAAATTGTGGTTTTTGGAGAACATCAGGTAGGTTTAGGGTGGTTTTGGGGTGGATCTATGGTTTTGGGGGATTTTCTTCCAGTTTTGGTGGTGATGCCGTTCTTGTTTGGGGTGTTTTTGACGTGTTTTGGGGTCTCCATTAGGTTTTGTTGGGTTCTTGTTTGTCATTATGTTAAATAGGAGTGGATTGTGGGTTTTGGAGAACATCAGGTAGTTTTAGGGTGGTTTTGGGGTGGATCTATGGTTTTGGGGGATTTTCTTCCAGTTTTGGTGGTGATGCCGTTCTTGTTTGGGGTGTTTTTGACGTTTTTTGGGGTCTCTGTTGGGTTCTGTTGGGTTCTCGTTGGTCATCGTGTTGTAAAAGTGTAAATTGTGGTTTTTGGAGAACATCAGGTAGGTTTAGGGTGTCTTTGGGGTGGATCTATGGTTTTGGGGGATTTTCTTCCAGTTTTGGGGGTGATGCCGATATTTTTTGTGGTGTTTTTTATGTGTTTTGCGGTCTCCATTAGGTTTTGTTGGGTTCTTGTTTGTCATTATGTTAAATAGGAGTGGATTGTGGTTTTTGGAGAACATCAGGTAGGTTTAGGGTGTCTTTGGGGTGGATCTATGGTTTTGGGGGATTTTCTTCCAGTTTTGGTGGTGATGCCGTTCTTGTTTGGGGTGTTTTTGACGTTTTTTGGGGTCTCTGTTGGGTTCTGTTGGGTTCTCGTTGGTCATCGTGTTGTAAAAGTGTAAATTGTGGTTTTTGGAGAACATCAGGTAGGTTTAGGGTGTCTTTGGGGTGGATCTATGGTTTTGGGGATTTTCTTCCAGTTTTGGGGGTGATGCCATTCTTGTTTGGGGTATTTTTTAAGGTTTTTGTGGTCTCTGTTTGGTTTTGTTGGGTTCTCGTTCGTCATCATCGTGGAGAAATGTAAATTGTGGGTTTTGGAGAACTTCAGGTAGGTTTAGGGGGAGTTTTCGCGTGGATTCATGGTATTTGGGGTTTTCTTCTTTTTGGGGGAGTGATCCTCTCCTTTCTTCGGGTGATTTTGAAGTGTTTTGGGGTTTCCGTTGCGTTTCGTTGAAATCCTAATGTGTTTTATGGTGGTTTGGAGTGTGCTTTGGGATTAGGAGAACATCAGGTAGGTTTAGGGTGTCTTTGGGGTGGATCTATGGTATTTGGGGTTTTCTTCTATTTTTTGGCGTGGTCCTGTTCTTTTTTGGGGTGTATTTGAAGTGTTTTGGGGTCTCCGTTGGGTTTTGTTTGGTTCTCGTTGGTCATCATGGTGGAAAAGGGTAAATTGTGGTTTTTGGAGAACATCAGGTAGGTTTAGGGTGGTTTTGGGGTGGATCTATGGTTTTGGGGGATTTTCTTCCAGTTTTGGTGGTGATCCTTTTCTTGTTTGGGGTGTTTTTGACGTGTTTTGGTGTCTCCATTAGGTTTTGTTGGGTTCTTGTTTGTCATTATGTTAAATAGGTGTGGATTGTGGTTTTTGGAGAACATCAGGTAGGTTTAGGGTGATTTTGGGGTGGATCTATGGTTTTGGGGGATTTTCTTCCAGTTTTGGTGGTGATGCCGTTCTTTTTTGGGGTGTTTTTGACGTGTTTTGGGGTCTCCATTAGGTTTTGTTGGGTTCTTGTTTGTCATTATGTTAAATAGGAGTGGATTGTGGGTTTTGGAGAACATCAGGTAGTTTTAGGGTGGTTTTGGGGTGGATCTATGGTTTTGGGGGATTTTCTTCCAGTTTTGCTGGTGATGCCGTTCTTGTTTGGGGTGTTTTTGACGTTTTTTGGGGTCTCTGTTGGGTTCTGTTGAGTTCTCGTTGGTCATCGTTTTATAAAAGTGTAAATTGTGGTTTTTGGAGAACATCAGGTAGGTTTAGGGTGTCTTTGGGTTGGATCTATGGTTTTGGGGGATTTTCTTCCAGTTTTGGGGGTGATGCCGATATTTTCTGTGGTGTTTTTTACGTGTTTTGGGGTCTCCATTAGGTTTTGTTGGGTTCTTGTTTGTCATTATGTTAAATAGGTGTGGATTGTGGGTTTTGGAGAACATCAGGTAGGTTTAGGGTGGTTTTGGGGTGGATCTATGGTTTTGGTGTATTTTCTTCCAGTTTTGGTGGTGATCCTTTTCTTGTTTGGGGTGTTTTTGACGTGTTTTGGTGTCTCCATTAGGTTTTGTTGGGTTCTTGTTTGTCATTATGTTAAATAGGTGTGGATTGTGGGTTTTGGACAACATCAGGTAGGTTTAGGGTGATTTTGGGGTGGATCTATGGTTTTGGGGGATTTTCTTCCAGTTTTGGGGGTGATGCCGATATTTTTTGGGGTGTTTTTGACGTTTTTTGGGATCTCTGTTGGGTTCTGTTGGGTTCTCGTTGGTCATCGTGTTGGAAAAGGGTAAATTGTGGGTTTTGGAGAACATCAGGTAGTTTTAGGGTGTCTTTGGGGTGGATCTATGGTTTTGGGGGATTTTCTTCCAGTTTTGGGGGTGATGCCATTCTTGTTTGGGGTATTTTTTAAGGTTTTTGGGATCTCTGTTGGGTTCTGTTGGGTTCTCGTTGGTCATCGTGTTGTAAAAGTGTAAATTGTGGTTTTGGAGAACTTCAGGTAGGTTTAGGGGGAGTTTTCGCGTGGATTCATGGTATTTGGGGTTTTCTTCTTTTTGGGGGAGTGATCCTCTCCTTTCTTCGGGTGATTTTGAAGTGTTTTGGGGTTTCCGTTGCGTTTCGTTGAATTCCTAATGTGTTTTATGGTGGTTTGGAGTGTGCTTTGGGATTAGGAGAACATCAGGTAGGTTTAGGGTGTCTTTGGGGTGGATCTATGGTATTTGGGGTTTTCTTCTATTTTTTGGCGTGATCCTGTTCTTTTTTGGGGTGTATTTGAAGTGTTTTGGGGTCTCCGTTGGGTTTTGTTTGGTTCTCGTTGGTCATCATGGTGGAAAAGGGTAAATTGTGGGTTTTGGAGAACATCAGGTAGGTTTAGGGTGGTTTTGGGGTGGATCTATGGTTTTGGCGTATTTTCTTCCAGTTTTGGTGGTGATGCCGTTCTTGTTTGGGGTGTTTTTGACGTTTTTTGGGGTCTCTGTTGGGTTCTGTTGGTTTCTTGTTGGTCATCATGGTGGAAAAGGGTAAGTTGTGGTTTTTGGAGAACATCAGGTAGGTTTAGGGTGTGTTTGGGGTGGATCTATGGTTTTGGCGTATTTTCTTCCAGTTTTGGTGGTGATGCCGTTCTTGTTTGGGGTGTTTTTGACGTTTTTTGGGGTCTCTGTTGGGTTCTGTTGGTTTCTTGTTGGTCATCATGGTGGAAAAGTGTAAATTGTGGTTTTTGGAGAACATCAGGTAGGTTTAGGGTGTGTTTGGGGTGGATCTATGGTTTTGGGGGATTTTCTTCCAGTTTTGGGGGTGATGCTGTTCTTGTTTGGGGTGTTTTTGACGTTTTTTGGGATCTCTGTTGGGTTCTGTTGGGTTCTCGTTGGTCATCGTGTTGGAAAAGTGTAAATTGTGGGTTTTGGAGAACATCAGGTAGGTTTAGGGTGTCTTTGGGGTGGATCTATGGTTTTGGGGGATTTTCTTCCAGTTTTGGGGGTGATGCCGTTCTTGTTTGGGGTGTTTTTGACGTTTTTTGGGGTCTCCGTTGGGTTTTGTTGGGTTCTCGTTGGTTATCATGGTGGAAAAGGGTAAATTGTGGGTTTTGGAGAAGATCAGGTAGGTTTAGGGTGGTTTTGGGGTGGATCTATGGTTTTGGCGTATTTTCTTCCAGTTTTGGGGGTGATGCCGATATTTTTTGGGGTGTTTTTTACATGTTTTGGGGTCTCCATTAGGTTTTGTTGGGTTCTTGTTTGTCATTATGTTAAATAGGAGTGGATTGTGGGTTTTGGAGAACATCAGGTAGTTTTAGGGTGGTTTTGGCGTGGATCTATGGTTTTGGGGGATTTTCTTCCAGTTTTGGGGGTGATGCCGTTCTTGTTTGGGGTGTTTTTGACGTTTTTTGGGATCTCTGTTGGGTTCTGTTGGGTTCTCGTTGGTCATCGTGTTGGAAAAGGGTAAATTGTGGTTTTTGGAGAACATCAGGTAGGTTTAGGGTGTCTTTGGGGTGGATCTATGGTTTTGGGGGTTTTCTTCCAGTTTTGGGGGTGATGCCATTCTTGTTTGGGGTATTTTTTAAGGTTTTTGTGGTCTCTGTTTGGTTTTGTTGGGTTCTCGTTGGTCATCGTGTTGTAAAAGTGTAAATTGTGGGTTTTGGAGAACTTCAGGTAGGTTTAGGGGGAGTTTTCGCGTGGATTCATGGTATTTGGGGTTTTCTTCTTTTTGGGGGAGTGATCCTCTCCTTTCTTCGGGTGATTTTGAAGTGTTTTGGGGTTTCCGTTGCGTTTCGTTGAATTCCTAATGTGTTTTATGGTGGTTTGGAGTGTGCTTTGGGATTAGGAGAACATCAGGTAGGTTTAGGGTGTCTTTGGGGTGGATCTATGGTATTTGGGGTTTTCTTCTATTTTTTGGCGTGATCCTGTTCTTTTTTGGGGTGTATTTGAAGTGTTTTGGGGTCTCCGTTGGGTTTTGTTTGGTTCTCGTTGGTCATCATGGTGGAAAAGGGTAAATTGTGGGTTTTGGAGAACATCAGGTAGGTTTAGGGTGGTTTTGGGGTGGATCTATGGTTTTGGTGTATTTTCTTCCAGTTTTGGTGGTGATCCTTTTCTTGTTTGGGGTGTTTTTGACGTGTTTTGGTGTCTCCATTAGGTTTTGTTGGGTTCTTGTTTGTCATTATGTTAAATAGGTGTGGATTGTGGTTTTTGGAGAACATCAGGTAGGTTTAGGGTGGTTTTGGGGTGGATCTATGGTTTTGGGGGATTTTCTTCCAGTTTTGGGGGTGATGCCGTTCTTGTTTGGGGTGTTTTTGACGTGTTTTGGGGTCTCCATTAGGTTTTGTTGGGTTCTTGTTTGTCATTATGTTAAATAGGAGTGGATTGTGGGTTTTGGAGAACATCAGGTAGGTTTAGGGTGGTTTTGGGGTGGATCTATGGTTTTGGGGGATTTTCTTCCAGTTTTGCTGGTGATGCCGTTCTTGTTTGGGGTGTTTTTGACGTTTTTTGGGGTCTCTGTTGGGTTCTGTTGGGTTCTCGTTGGTCATCGTGTTGGAAAAGTGTAAATTGTGGTTTTTGGAGGACATCAGGTAGGTTTAGGGTGTCTTTGGGGTGGATCTATGGTTTTGGGGGTTTTCTTCCAGTTTTGGGGGTGATGCCATTCTTGTTTGGGGTATTTTTTAAGGTTTTTGTGGTCTCTGTTTGGTTTTGTTGGGTTCTCGTTCGTCATCATCGTGGAGAAGTGTAAATTGTGGGTTTTGGAGAACTTCAGGTAGGTTTAGGGGGAGTTTTCGCGTGGATTCATGGTATTTGGGGTTTTCTTCTTTTTGGGGGAGTGATCCTCTCCTTTCTTCGGGTGATTTTGAAGTGTTTTGGGGTTTCCGTTGCGTTTCGTTGAATTCCTAATGTGTTTTATGGTGGTTTGGAGTGTGCTTTGGGATTAGGAGAACATCAGGTAGGTTTAGGGTGTCTTTGGGGTGGATCTATGGTATTTGGGGTTTTCTTCTATTTTTTGGCGTGATCCTGTTCTTTTTTGGGGTGTATTTGAAGTGTTTTGGGGTCTCCGTTGGGTTTTGTTTGGTTCTCGTTGGTCATCATGGTGGAAAAGGGTAAATTGTGGGTTTTGGAGAAGATAAGGTAGGTTTAGGGTGGTTTTGGTGTGGATCTATGGTTTTGGGGGATTTTCTTCCAGTTTTGGTGGTGATCCTTTTCTTGTTTGGGGTGTTTTTGACGTGTTTTGGTGTCTCCATTAGGTTTTGTTGGGTTCTTGTTTGTCATTATGTTAAATAGGTGTGGATTGTGGTTTTTGGAGAACATCAGGTAGGTTTAGGGTGGTTTTGGGGTGGATCTATGGTTTTGGGGGATTTTCTTCCAGTTTTGGGGGTGATGCCGTTCTTGTTTGGGGTGTTTTTGACGTGTTTTGGGGTCTCCATTAGGTTTTGTTGGGTTCTTGTTTGTCATTATGTTAAATAGGAGTGGATTGTGGGTTTTGGAGAACATCAGGTAGGTTTAGGGTGGTTTTGGGGTGGATCTATGGTTTTGGGGGATTTTCTTCCAGTTTTGGTGGTGATGCCGTTCTTGTTTGGGGTGTTTTTGACGTTTTTTGGGGTCTCTGTTGGGTTCTGTTGGGTTCTCGTTGGTCATCGTGTTGGAAAAGTGTAAATTGTGGTTTTTGGAGGACATCAGGTAGGTTTAGGGTGTCTTTGGGGTGGATCTATGGTTTTGGGGGTTTTCTTCCAGTTTTGGGGGTGATGCCATTCTTGTTTGGGGTATTTTTTAAGGTTTTTGTGGTCTCTGTTTGGTTTTGTTGGGTTCTCGTTCGTCATCATCGTGGAGAAGTGTAAATTGTGGGTTTTGGAGAACTTCAGGTAGGTTTAGGGGGAGTTTTCGCGTGGATTCATGGTATTTGGGGTTTTCTTCTTTTTGGGGGAGTGATCCTCTCCTTTCTTCGGGTGATTTTGAAGTGTTTTGGGGTTTCCGTTGCGTTTCGTTGAATTCCTAATGTGTTTTATGGTGGTTTGGAGTGTGCTTTGGGATTAGGAGAACATCAGGTAGGTTTAGGGTGTCTTTGGGGTGGATCTATGGTATTTGGGGTTTTCTTCTATTTTTTGGCGTGATCCTGTTCTTTTTTGGGGTGTATTTGAAGTGTTTTGGGGTCTCCGTTGGGTTTTGTTTGGTTCTCGTTGGTCATCATGGTGGAAAAGGGTAAATTGTGGGTTTTGGAGAAGATAAGGTAGGTTTAGGGTGGTTTTGGTGTGGATCTATGGTTTTGGGGGATTTTCTTCCAGTTTTGGTGGTGATCCTTTTCTTGTTTGGGGTGTTTTTGACGTGTTTTGGTGTCTCCATTAGGTTTTGTTGGGTTCTTGTTTGTCATTATGTTAAATAGGTGTGGATTGTGGGTTTTGGAGAACATCAGGTAGGTTTAGGGTGATTTTGGGGTGGATCTATGGTTTTGGGGGATTTTCTTCCAGTTTTGGGGGTGATGCCGATATTTTTTGGGGTGTTTTTGACGTTTTTTGGGATCTCTGTTGGGTTCTGTTGGGTTCTCGTTGGTCATCGTGTTGGAAAAGGGTAAATTGTGGGTTTTGGAGAACATCAGGTAGGTTTAGGGTGTCTTTGGGGTGGATCTATGGTTTTGGGGGTTTTCTTCCAGTTTTGGGGGTGATGCCATTCTTGTTTGGGGTATTTTTTAAGGTTTTTGTGGTCTCTGTTTGGTTTTGTTGGGTTCTCGTTGGTCATCGTGTTGTAAAAGTGTAAATTGTGGGTTTTGGAGAACTTCAGGTAGGTTTAGGGGGAGTTTTCGCGTGGATTCATGGTATTTGGGGTTTTCTTCTTTTTGGGGGAGTGATCCTCTCCTTTCTTCGGGTGATTTTGAAGTGTTTTGGGGTTTCCGTTGCGTTTCGTTGAATTCCTAATGTGTTTTATGGTGGTTTGGAGTGTGCTTTGGGATTAGGAGAACATCAGGTAGGTTTAGGGTGTCTTTGGGGTGGATCTATGGTATTTGGGGTTTTCTTCTATTTTTTGGCGTGATCCTGTTCTTTTTTGGGGTGTATTTGAAGTGTTTTGGGGTCTCCGTTGGGTTTTGTTTGGTTCTCGTTGGTCATCATGGTGGAAAAGGGTAAATTGTGGGTTTTGGAGAACATCAGGTAGGTTTAGGGTGGTTTTGGGGTGGATCTATGGTTTTGGTGTATTTTCTTCCAGTTTTGGTGGTGATCCTTTTCTTGTTTGGGGTGTTTTTGACGTGTTTTGGTGTCTCCATTAGGTTTTGTTGGGTTCTTGTTTGTCATTATGTTAAATAGGTGTGGATTGTGGTTTTTGGAGAACATCAGGTAGGTTTAGGGTGGTTTTGGGGTGGATCTATGGTTTTGGGGGATTTTCTTCCAGTTTTGGGGGTGATGCCGTTCTTGTTTGGGGTGTTTTTGACGTGTTTTGGGGTCTCCATTAGGTTTTGTTGGGTTCTTGTTTGTCATTATGTTAAATAGGAGTGGATTGTGGGTTTTGGAGAACATCAGGTAGGTTTAGGGTGGTTTTGGGGTGGATCTATGGTTTTGGGGGATTTTCTTCCAGTTTTGCTGGTGATGCCGTTCTTGTTTGGGGTGTTTTTGACGTTTTTTGGGGTCTCTGTTGGGTTCTGTTGGGTTCTCGTTGGTCATCGTGTTGGAAAAGTGTAAATTGTGGTTTTTGGAGGACATCAGGTAGGTTTAGGGTGTCTTTGGGGTGGATCTATGGTTTTGGGGGTTTTCTTCCAGTTTTGGGGGTGATGCCATTCTTGTTTGGGGTATTTTTTAAGGTTTTTGTGGTCTCTGTTTGGTTTTGTTGGGTTCTCGTTCGTCATCATCGTGGAGAAGTGTAAATTGTGGGTTTTGGAGAACTTCAGGTAGGTTTAGGGGGAGTTTTCGCGTGGATTCATGGTATTTGGGGTTTTCTTCTTTTTGGGGGAGTGATCCTCTCCTTTCTTCGGGTGATTTTGAAGTGTTTTGGGGTTTCCGTTGCGTTTCGTTGAATTCCTAATGTGTTTTATGGTGGTTTGGAGTGTGCTTTGGGATTAGGAGAACATCAGGTAGGTTTAGGGTGTCTTTGGGGTGGATCTATGGTATTTGGGGTTTTCTTCTATTTTTTGGCGTGATCCTGTTCTTTTTTGGGGTGTATTTGAAGTGTTTTGGGGTCTCCGTTGGGTTTTGTTTGGTTCTCGTTGGTCATCATGGTGGAAAAGGGTAAATTGTGGGTTTTGGAGAACATCAGGTAGGTTTAGGGTGGTTTTGGGGTGGATCTATGGTTTTGGTGTATTTTCTTCCAGTTTTGGTGGTGATCCTTTTCTTGTTTGGGGTGTTTTTGACGTGTTTTGGTGTCTCCATTAGGTTTTGTTGGGTTCTTGTTTGTCATTATGTTAAATAGGTGTGGATTGTGGTTTTTGGAGAACATCAGGTAGGTTTAGGGTGGTTTTGGGGTGGATCTATGGTTTTGGGGGATTTTCTTCCAGTTTTGGGGGTGATGCCGTTCTTGTTTGGGGTGTTTTTGACGTGTTTTGGGGTCTCCATTAGGTTTTGTTGGGTTCTTGTTTGTCATTATGTTAAATAGGAGTGGATTGTGGGTTTTGGAGAACATCAGGTAGGTTTAGGGTGGTTTTGGGGTGGATCTATGGTTTTGGGGGATTTTCTTCCAGTTTTGGTGGTGATGCCGTTCTTGTTTGGGGTGTTTTTGACGTTTTTTGGGGTCTCTGTTGGGTTCTGTTGGGTTCTCGTTGGTCATCGTGTTGGAAAAGTGTAAATTGTGGTTTTTGGAGGACATCAGGTAGGTTTAGGGTGTCTTTGGGGTGGATCTATGGTTTTGGGGGTTTTCTTCCAGTTTTGGGGGTGATGCCATTCTTGTTTGGGGTATTTTTTAAGGTTTTTGTGGTCTCTGTTTGGTTTTGTTGGGTTCTCGTTCGTCATCATCGTGGAGAAGTGTAAATTGTGGGTTTTGGAGAACTTCAGGTAGGTTTAGGGGGAGTTTTCGCGTGGATTCATGGTATTTGGGGTTTTCTTCTTTTTGGGGGAGTGATCCTCTCCTTTCTTCGGGTGATTTTGAAGTGTTTTGGGGTTTCCGTTGCGTTTCGTTGAATTCCTAATGTGTTTTATGGTGGTTTGGAGTGTGCTTTGGGATTAGGAGAACATCAGGTAGGTTTAGGGTGTCTTTGGGGTGGATCTATGGTATTTGGGGTTTTCTTCTATTTTTTGGCGTGATCCTGTTCTTTTTTGGGGTGTATTTGAAGTGTTTTGGGGTCTCCGTTGGGTTTTGTTTGGTTCTCGTTGGTCATCATGGTGGAAAAGGGTAAATTGTGGGTTTTGGAGAAGATAAGGTAGGTTTAGGGTGGTTTTGGTGTGGATCTATGGTTTTGGGGGATTTTCTTCCAGTTTTGGTGGTGATCCTTTTCTTGTTTGGGGTGTTTTTGACGTGTTTTGGTGTCTCCATTAGGTTTTGTTGGGTTCTTGTTTGTCATTATGTTAAATAGGTGTGGATTGTGGGTTTTGGAGAACATCAGGTAGGTTTAGGGTGATTTTGGGGTGGATCTATGGTTTTGGGGATTTTCTTCCAGTTTTGGGGGTGATGCCGATATTTTTTGGGGTGTTTTTGACGTTTTTTGGGATCTCTGTTGGGTTCTGTTGGGTTCTCGTTGGTCATCGTGTTGGAAAAGGGTAAATTGTGGGTTTTGGAGAACATCAGGTAGGTTTAGGGTGTCTTTGGGGTGGATCTATGGTTTTGGGGGTTTTCTTCCAGTTTTGGGGGTGATGCCATTCTTGTTTGGGGTATTTTTTAAGGTTTTTGTGGTCTCTGTTTGGTTTTGTTGGTTTCTCGTTGGTCATCGTGTTGTAAAAGTGTAAATTGTGGTTTTGGAGAACTTCAGGTAGGTTTAGGGGGAGTTTTCGCGTGGATTCATGGTATTTGGGGTTTTCTTCTTTTTGGGGGAGTGATCCTCTCCTTTTCTTCGGGTGATTTTGAAGTGTTTTGGGGTTTCCATTGCGTTTCGTTGAATTCCTAATGTGTTTTATGGTGGTTTGGAGTGTGCTTTGGGATTAGGAGAACATCAGGTAGGTTTAGGGTGTCTTTGGGGTGGATCTATGGTATTTGGGGTTTTCTTCTATTTTTTGGCGTGGTCCTGTTCTTTTTTGGGGTGTATTTGAAGTGTTTTGGGGTGTCCGTTGGGTTTTGTTTGGTTCTCGTTGGTCATCATGGTGGAAAAGGGTAAATTGTGGGTTTTGGAGAACATCAGGTAGGTTTAGGGTGGTTTTGGGGTGGATCTATGGTTTTGGTGTATTTTCTTCCAGTTTTGGTGGTGATCCTTTTCTTGTTTGGGGTGTTTTTGACGTGTTTTGGTGTCTCCATTAGGTTTTGTTGGGTTCTTGTTTGTCATTATGTTAAATAGGTGTGGATTGTGGTTTTTGGAGAACATCAGGTAGGTTTAGGGTGGTTTTGGGGTGGATCTATGGTTTTGGGGGATTTTCTTCCAGTTTTGGGGGTGATGCCGTTCTTGTTTGGGGTGTTTTTGACGTGTTTTGGGGTCTCCATTAGGTTTTGTTGGGTTCTTGTTTGTCATTATGTTAAATAGGAGTGGATTGTGGGTTTTGGAGAACATCAGGTAGTTTTAGGGTGATTTTGGGGTGGATCTATGGTTTTGGGGGATTTTCTTCCAGTTTTGCTGGTGATGCCGTTCTTGTTTGGGGTGTTTTTGACGTTTTTTGGGGTCTCTGTTGGGTTCTGTTGGGTTCTCGTTGGTCATCGTGTTGTAAAAGTGTAAATTGTGGTTTTTGGAGAACATCAGGTAGGTTTAGGGTGGTTTTGGGGTGGATCTATGGTTTTGGGGGATTTTCTTCCAGTTTTGGTGGTGATGCCGTTCTTGTTTGGGGTGTTTTTGACGTGTTTTGGGGTCTCCATTAGGTTTTGTTGGGTTCTTGTTTGTCATTATGTTAAATAGGAGTGGATTGTGGGTTTTGGAGAACATCAGGTAGTTTTAGGGTGGTTTTGGGGTGGATCTATGGTTTTGGGGGATTTTCTTCCAGTTTTGGTGGTGATGCCGTTCTTGTTTGGGGTGTTTTTGACGTTTTTTGGGGTCTCTGTTGGGTTCTGTTGGGTTCTCGTTGGTCATCGTGTTGTAAAAGTGTAAATTGTGGTTTTTGGAGAACATCAGGTAGGTTTAGGGTGTCTTTGGGGTGGATCTATGGTTTTGGGGGATTTTCTTCCAGTTTTGGGGTGATGCCGATATTTTTTGTGGTGTTTTTTATGTGTTTTGCGGTCTCCATTAGGTTTTGTTGGGTTCTTGTTTGTCATTATGTTAAATAGGAGTGGATTGTGGGTTTTGGAGAACATCAGGTAGGTTTAGGGTGTCTTTGGGGGTGGATCTATGGTTTTGGGGGATTTTCTTCCAGTTTTGGGGGTGATGCCATTCTTGTTTGGGGTATTTTTTAAGGTTTTTGTGGTCTCTGTTTGGTTTTGTTGGGTTCTCGTTCGTCATCATCGTGGAGAAATGTAAATTGTGGGTTTTGGAGAACTTCAGGTAGGTTTAGGGGGAGTTTTCGCGTGGATTCATGGTATTTGGGGTTTTCTTCTTTTTGGGGGAGTGATCCTCTCCTTTCTTCGGGTGATTTTGAAGTGTTTTGGGGTTTCCGTTGCGTTTCGTTGAAATCCTAATGTGTTTTATGGTGGTTTGGAGTGTGCTTTGGGATTAGGAGAACATCAGGTAGGTTTAGGGTGTCTTTGGGGTGGATCTATGGTATTTGGGGTTTTCTTCTATTTTTTGGCGTGGTCCTGTTCTTTTTTGGGGTGTATTTGAAGTGTTTTGGGGTCTCCGTTGGGTTTTGTTTGGTTCTCGTTGGTCATCATGGTGGAAAAGGGTAAATTGTGGTTTTTGGAGAACATCAGGTAGGTTTAGGGTGGTTTTGGGGTGGATCTATGGTTTTGGGGGATTTTCTTCCAGTTTTGGTGGTGATCCTTTTCTTGTTTGGGGTGTTTTTGACGTGTTTTGGTGTCTCCATTAGGTTTTGTTGGGTTCTTGTTTGTCATTATGTTAAATAGGTGTGGATTGTGGTTTTTGGAGAACATCAGGTAGGTTTAGGGTGATTTTGGGTGGATCTATGGTTTTGGGGGATTTTCTTCCAGTTTTGGTGGTGATGCCGTTCTTTTTTGGGGTGTTTTTGACGTGTTTTGGGGTCTCCATTAGGTTTTGTTGGGTTCTTGTTTGTCATTATGTTAAATAGGAGTGGATTGTGGGTTTTGGAGAACATCAGTAGTTTTAGGGTGGTTTTGGGGTGGATCTATGGTTTTGGGGATTTTCTTCCAGTTTTGCTGGTGATGCCGTTCTTGTTTGGGGTGTTTTTGACGTTTTTTGGGGTCTCTGTTGGGTTCTGTTGAGTTCTCGTTGGTCATCGTTTTATAAAAGTGTAAATTGTGGTTTTTGGAGAACATCAGGTAGGTTTAGGGTGTCTTTGGGTTGGATCTATGGTTTTGGGGGATTTTCTTCCAGTTTTGGGGGTGATGCCGATATTTTCTGTGGTGTTTTTTACGTGTTTTGGGGTCTCCATTAGGTTTTGTTGGGTTCTTGTTTGTCATTATGTTAAATAGGTGTGGATTGTGGGTTTTGGAGAACATCAGGTAGGTTTAGGGTGGTTTTGGGGTGGATCTATGGTTTTGGTGTATTTTCTTCCAGTTTTGGTGGTGATCCTTTTCTTGTTTGGGGTGTTTTTGACGTGTTTTGGTGTCTCCATTAGGTTTTGTTGGGTTCTTGTTTGTCATTATGTTAAATAGGTGTGGATTGTGGGTTTTGGACAACATCAGGTAGGTTTAGGGTGATTTTGGGGTGGATCTATGGTTTTGGGGGATTTTCTTCCAGTTTTGGGGGTGATGCCGATATTTTTTGGGGTGTTTTTGACGTTTTTTGGGATCTCTGTTGGGTTCTGTTGGGTTCTCGTTGGTCCATCGTGTTGGAAAAGGGTAAATTGTGGGTTTTGGAGAACATCAGGTAGTTTTAGGGTGTCTTTGGGGTGGATCTATGGTTTTGGGGGATTTTTCTTCCAGTTTTGGGGGTGATGCCATTCTTGTTTGGGGTATTTTTTAAGGTTTTTGGGATCTCTGTTGGGTTCTGTTGGGTTCTCGTTGGTCATCGTGTTGTAAAAGTGTAAATTGTGGTTTTGGAGAACTTCAGGTAGGTTTAGGGGGAGTTTTCGCGTGGATTCATGGTATTTGGGGTTTTCTTCTTTTTGGGGGAGTGATCCTCTCCTTTCTTCGGGTGATTTTGAAGTGTTTTGGGGTTTCCGTTGCGTTTCGTTGAATTCCTAATGTGTTTTATGGTGGTTTGGAGTGTGCTTTGGGATTAGGAGAACATCAGGTAGGTTTAGGGTGTCTTTGGGGTGGATCTATGGTATTTGGGGTTTTCTTCTATTTTTTGGCGTGATCCTGTTCTTTTTTGGGGTGTATTTGAAGTGTTTTGGGGTCTCCGTTGGGTTTTGTTTGGTTCTCGTTGGTCATCATGGTGGAAAAGGGTAAATTGTGGGTTTTGGAGAACATCAGGTAGGTTTAGGGTGGTTTTGGGGTGGATCTATGGTTTTGGCGTATTTTCTTCCAGTTTTGGTGGTGATGCCGTTCTTGTTTGGGGTGTTTTTGACGTTTTTTGGGGTCTCTGTTGGGTTCTGTTGGTTTCTTGTTGGTCATCATGGTGGAAAAGGGTAAGTTGTGGTTTTTGGAGAACATCAGGTAGGTTTAGGGTGTGTTTGGGGTGGATCTATGGTTTTGGCGTATTTTCTTCCAGTTTTGGTGGTGATGCCGTTCTTGTTTGGGGTGTTTTTGACGTTTTTTGGGGTCTCTGTTGGGGTTCTGTTGGTTTCTTGTTGGTCATCATGGTGGAAAAGTGTAAATTGTGGTTTTTGGAGAACATCAGGT
>NW_028181033.1:0-43845 GCF_964211825.1 Aythya ferina
GTTTTGGGGTCTCTGTTGGGTTCTGTTGGGTTCTCGTTGGTCATCGTGTTGGAAAAGGGTAAATTGTGGGTTTTGGAGAACATCAGGTAGGTTTAGGGTGGTTTTGAGATGGATCTATGGTTTTGGCGTATTTTCTTCCAGTTTTGGGGGTGATGCCGTTCTTGTTTGGGGTGTTTTTGACGTTTTTTGGGGTCTCTGTTGGGTTCTGTTGGGTTCTCGTTGGTCATCGTGTTGGAAAAGGGTAAATTGTGGTTTTTGGAGAACATCAGGTAGGTTTAGGGTGTCTTTGGGGTGGATCTATGGTTTTGGGGGATTTTCTTCCAGTTTTGGTGGTGATGCCGTCCTTGTTTGGGGTGTTTTTGACGTGTTTTGGTGTCTCCATTAGGTTTTGTTGGGTTCTTTTTTGTCATTATGTTAAATAGGTGTGGATTGTGGGTTTTGGAGAACATCAGGTAGGTTTAGGGTGGTTTTGGGGTGGATCTATGGTTTTGGCGGATTTTCTTCCAGTTTTGGTGGTGATGCCGTTCTTGTTTGGGGTGTTTTTGACGTTTTTTGGGGTCTCTGTTGGGTTCTGTTGGGTTCTCGTTGGTCATCGTGTTGTAAAAGTGTAAATTGTGGGTTTTGGAGAACATCAGGTAGGTTTAGGTTGTCTTTGGGGTGGATCTATGGTTTTGGGGGATTTTCTTCCAGTTTTGGGGGTGATGCCGTTCTTGTTTGGGGTGTTTTTGACGTTTTTTGGGGTCTCCGTTGGGTTTTGTTGGGTTCTCGTTGGTTATCATGGTGGAAAAGGGTAAATTGTGGGTTTTGGAGAATATCAGGTAGGTTTAGGGTGGTTTTGGGGTGGATCTATGGTTTTGGCGTATTTTCTCCCAGTTTTGGTGGTGATGCCGATATTTTTTGGGGTGTTTTTTACATGTTTTGGGGTCTCCATTAGGTTTTGTTGGGTTCTTGTTTGTCATTATGTTAAATAGGAGTGGATTGTGGGTTTTGGAGAACATCAGGTAGGTTTAGGGTGGTTTTGGCGTGGATCTATGGTTTTGGGGGATTTTCTTCCAGTTTTGGTGGTGATGCCGTTCTTGTTTGGGGTGTTTTTGACGTTTTTTGGGATCTCTGTTGGGTTCTGTTGGGTTCTCGTTGGTCATCGTGTTGGAAAAAGGTAAATTGTGGTTTTTGGAGAACATCAGGTAGGTTTAGGGTGTCTTTGAGGTGGATCTATGGTTTTGGGGGATTTTCTTCCAGTTTTGGGGGTGATGCCGTTTTTGTTTGGGGTGTTTTTGACGTTTTTTGGGATCTCTGTTTGGTTCTGTTGGGTTCTCGTTGGTCATCGTGTTGGAAAAGTGTAAATTGTGGTTTTTGGAGAAGATCAGGTAGGTTTAGGGTGTCTTTGGGGTGGATCTATGGTTTTGGGGGATTTTCTTCCAGTTTTGGGGGTGATGCCATTCTTGTTTGGGGTATTTTTTAAGGTTTTTGTGGTCTCTGTTTGGTTTTGTTGGGTTCTCGTTGGTCATCGTGTTGTAAAAGTGTAAATTGTGGGTTTTGGAGAACTTCAGGTAGGTTTAGGGGGAGTTTTCGCGTAGATTCATGGTATTTGGGGTTTTCTTCTTTTTGGGGGAGTGATCCTCTCCTTTCTTCGGGTGATTTTGAAGTGTTTTGGGGTTTCCGTTGCGTTTCGTTGAATTCCTAATGTGTTTTATGGTGGTTTGGAGTGTGCTTTGGGATTAGGAGAACATCAGGTAGGTTTAGGGTGTCTTTGGGGTGGATCTATGGTATTTGGGGTTTTCTTCTATTTTTTGGCGTGATCCTGTTCTTTTTTGGGGTGTATTTGAAGTGTTTTGGGGTCTCCGTTGGGTTTTGTTTGGTTCTCGTTGGTCATCATGGTGGAAAAGGGTAAATTGTGGGTTTTGGAGAACATCAGGTAGGTTTAGGGTGGTTTTGGGGTGGATCTATGGTTTTGGTGTATTTTCTTCCAGTTTTGGTGGTGATCCTTTTCTTGTTTGGGGTGTTTTTGACGTGTTTTGGTGTGTCCATTAGGTTTTGTTGGGTTCTTGTTTGTCATTATGTTAAATAGGTGTGGATTGTGGGTTTTGGAGAACATCAGGTAGGTTTAGGGTGGTTTTGGGGTGGATCTATGGTTTTGGGGGATTTTCTTCCAGTTTTGGTGGTGATGCCGTTCTTGTTTGGGGTGTTTTTGACGTTTTTGGGGGTCTCTGTTGGGTTCTGTTGGGTTCTCGTTGGTCATCGTGTTGGAAAAGGGTAAATTGTGGTTTTTGGAGAAGATCAGGTAGGTTTAGGGTGGTTTTGGGGTGGATCTATGGTTTTGGGGGATTTTCTTCCAGTTTTGGGGGTGATGCCGATATTTTTTGGGGTGTTTTTTACATGTTTTGGGGTCTCCATTAGATTTTGTTGGGTTCTTTTTTGTCATTATGTTAAATAGGAGTGGATTGTGGGTTTTGGAGAACATCAGGTAGGTTTAGGGTGGTTTTGGCGTGGATCTATGGTTTTGGGGGATTTTCTTCCAGTTTTGGTGGTGATGCCGTTCTTGTTTGGGGTGTTTTTGACGTTTTTTGGGATCTCTGTTGGGTTCTGTTGGGTTCTCGTTGGTCATCGTGTTGGAAAAAGGTAAATTGTGGTTTTTGGAGAACATCAGGTAGGTTTAGGGTGTCTTTGGGGTGGATCTATGGTTTTGGGGGATTTTCTTCCAGTTTTGGGGGTGATGCCGTTCTTGTTTGGGGTGTTTTTGACGTTTTTTGGGATCTCTGTTTGGTTCTGTTGGGTTCTCGTTGGTCATCGTGTTGGAAAAGTGTAAATTGTGGTTTTTGGAGAAGATCAGGTAGGTTTAGGGTGTCTTTGGGGTGGATCTATGGTTTTGGGGGATTTTCTTCCAGTTTTGGGGGTGATGCCATTCTTGTTTGGGGTATTTTTTAAGGTTTTTGTGGTCTCTGTTTGGTTTTGTTGGGTTCTCGTTGGTCATCGTGTTGTAAAAGTGTAAATTGTGGGTTTTGGAGAACTTCAGGTAGGTTTAGGGGGAGTTTTCGCGTGGATTCGTGGTATTTGGGGTTTTCTTCTTTTTGGGGGAGTGATCCTCTCCTTTCTTCGGGTGATTTTGAAGTGTTTTGGGGTTTCCGTTGCGTTTCGTTGAATTCCTAATGTGTTTTATGGTGGTTTGGAGTGTGCTTTGGGATTAGGAGAACATCAGGTAGGTTTAGGGTGTCTTTGGGGTGGATCTATGGTATTTGGGGTTTTCTTCTATTTTTTGGCGTGATCCTGTTCTTTTTTGGGGTGTATTTGAAGTGTTTTGGGGTCTCCGTTGGGTTTTGTTTGGTTCTCGTTGGTCATCATGGTGGAAAAGGGTAAATTGTGGGTTTTGGAGAAGATCAGGTAGGTTTAGGGTGGTTTTGGGGTGGATCTATGGTTTTGGTGTATTTTCTTCCAGTTTTGGTGGTGATGCTTTTCTTGTTTGGGGTGTTTTTGACGTGTTTTGGTGTGTCCATTAGGTTTTGTTGGGTTCTTGTTTGTCATTATGTTAAATAGGTGTGGATTGTGGGTTTTGGAGAACATCAGGTAGGTTTAGGGTGGTTTTGGGGTGGATCTATGGTTTTGGGGGATTTTCTTCCAGTTTTGGGGGTGATGCCGTTCTTGTTTGGGGTGTTTTTGACGTTTTTTGGGGTCTCTGTTGGGTTCTGTTGGGTTCTCGTTGGTCATCGTGTTGGAAAAGGGTAAATTGTGGTTTTTGGAGAAGATCAGGTAGGTTTAGGGTGGTTTTGGGGTGGATCTATGGTTTTGGTGTATTTTCTTCCAGTTTTGGGGGTGATGCCGTTCTTGTTTGGGGTGTTTTTGACGTTTTTTGCGGTCTCCGTTGGGTTTTGTTGGGTTCTCGTTGGTTATCATGGTGGAAAAGGGTAAATTGTGGGTTTTGGAGAACATCAGGTAGGTTTAGGGTGGTTTTGGGGTGGATCTATGGTTTTGGCGTATTTTCTTCCAGTTTTGGGGGTGATGCCGATATTTTTTGGGGTGTTTTTTACGTGTTTTGGGGTCTCCATTAGGTTTTGTTGGGTTCTTGTTTGTCATTATGTTAAATAGGAGTGGATTGTGGGTTTTGGAGAACATCAGGTAGGTTTAGGGTGTCTTTGGGGTGGATCTATGGTTTTGGGGGATTTTCTTCCAGTTTTGGTGGTGATGCCGTTCTTGTTTGGGGTGTTTTTGACGTTTTTTGGGTCTCTGTTGGGTTCTGTTGGGTTCTCGTTGGTCATCGTGTCGGAAAAGTGTAAATTGTCGGTTTTGTAGAACATCAGGTAGGTTTAGGGTGTCTTTGTGGTGGATCTATGGTTTTGGGGGATTTTCTTCCAGTTTTGGTGGTGATGCCGTTCTTGTTTGGGGTGTTTTTGACGTGTTTTGGTGTCTCCATTAGGTTTTGTTGGGTTCTTGTTTGTCATTATGTTAAATAGGTGTGGATTGTGGGTTTTGGAGAACATCAGGTAGGTTTAGGGTGGTTTTGGGGTGGATCTATGGTTTTGGGGGTATTTCTTCCAGTTTTGGGGGTAATGCCATTCTTGTTTGGGGTGTTTTTGACGTGTTTTGGGATCTCTGTTGGGTTCTGTTGGGTTCTCGTTGGTCATCGTGTTGGAAAAGGGTAAATTGTGGGTTTTGGAGAACATCAGGTAGGTTTAGGGTGGTTTTGAGATGGATCTATGGTTTTGGCGTATTTTCTTCCAGTTTTGGGGGTGATGCCGTTCTTGTTTGGGGTGTTTTTGACGTTTTTTGGGGTCTCCGTTGGGTTTTGTTGGGTTCTCGTTGGTCATCATGGTGGAAAAGGGTAAATTGTGGGTTTTGGAGAACATCAGGTAGGTTTAGGGTGGTTTTGGGGTGGATCTATGGTTTTGGCGTATTTTCTTCCAGTTTTGGTGGTGATCCTTTTCTTGTTTGGGGTGTTTTTGACGTGTTTTGGTGTGTCCATTAGGTTTTGTTGGGTTCTTGTTTGTCATTATGTTAAATAGGTGTGGATTGTGGTTTTTGGAGAACATCAGGTAGGTTTAGGGTGGTTTTGGGGTGGATCTATGGTTTTGGGGGATTTTTTTCCAGTTTTGGTGGTGATGCCGTTCTTGTTTGGGGTGTTTTTGACGTTTTTTGGGGTCTCTGTTGGGTTCTGTTGGGTTCTCGTTGGTCATCGTGTTGGAAAAGGGTAAATTGTGGTTTTTGGAGAAGATCAGGTAGGTTTAGGGTGTCTTTGGGGTGGATCTATGGTTTTGGGGGTTTTCTTCCAGTTTTGGGGGTGATGCCATTCTTGTTTGAGGTATTTTTTAAGGTTTTTGTGGTCTCTGTTTGGTTTTGTTGGGTTCTCGTTGGTCATCGTGTTGTAAAAGTGTAAATTGTGGGTTTTGGAGAACTTCAGGTAGGTTTAGGGGGAGTTTTCGCGTGGATTCATGGTATTTGGGGTTTTCTTCTTTTTGGGGGAGTGATCCTCTCCTTTCTTCGGGTGATTTTGAAGTGTTTTGGGGTTTCTGTTGCGTTTCGTTGAATTCCTAATGTGTTTTATGGTGGTTTGGAGTGTGCTTTGGGATTAGGAGAACATCAGGTAGGTTTAGGTTGTCTTTGGGGTGGATCTATGGTATTTGGGGTTTTCTTCTATTTTTTGGCGTGATCCTGTTCTTTTTTGGGGTGTATTTGAAGTGTTTTGGGGTCTCCGTTGGGTTTTGTTTGGTTCTCGTTGGTCATCATGGTGGAAAAGGGTAAATTGTGGGTTTTGGAGAAGATCAGGTAGGTTTAGGGTGGTTTTGGGGTGGATCTATGGTTTTGGTGTATTTTCTTCCAGTTTTGGTGGTGATCCTTTTCTTGTTTGGGGTGTTTTTGACGTGTTTTGGTGTCTCCATTAGGTTTTGTTGGGTTCTTGTTTGTCATTATGTTAAATAGGTGTGGATTGTGGGTTTTGGAGAACATCAGGTAGGTTTAGGGTAGTTTTGGGGTGGATCTATGGTTTTGGGGGATTTTCTTCCAGTTTTGGGGGTGATGCCATTCTTGTTTGGGGTGTTTTTGACGTTTTTTTGGGTCTCTGTTGGGTTCTGTTGGGTTCTCGTTGGTCATCGTGTTGGAAAAGGGTAAATTGTGGGTTTTGGAGAACATCAGGTAGGTTTAGGGTGGTTTTGGGGTGGATCTATGGTTTTGGCGTATTTTCTTCCAGTTTTGGGGGTGATGCCGTTCTTGTTTGGGGTGTTTTTGACGTTTTTTGGGGTCTCCGTTGGGTTTTGTTGGGTTCTCGTTGGTCATCATGGTGGAAAAGGGTAAATTGTGGGTTTTGGAGAACATCAGGTAGGTTTAGGGTGGTTTTGGGGTGGATCTATGGTTTTGGTGTATTTTCTTCCAGTTTTGGTGGTGATCCTTTTCTTGTTTGGGGTGTTTTTGACGTGTTTTGGTGTGTCCATTAGGTTTTGTTGGGTTCTTGTTTGTCATTATGTTAAATAGGTGTGGATTGTGGATTTTGGAGAACATCAGGTAGGTTTAGGGTGGTTTTGGGGTGGATCTATGGTTTTGGCGTATTTTCTTCCAGTTTTGGGGGTGATGCCGATATTTTTTGGGGTGTTTTTGACGTGTTTTGGTGTCTCCATTAGGTTTTGTTGGGTTCTTGTTTGTCATTATGTTAAATAGGAGTGGATTGTGGGTTTTGGAGAAGATCATGTAGGTTTAGGGTGGTTTTGGGGTGGATCTATGGTTTTGGGGGATTTTCTTCCAGTTTTGGGGGTGATGCCGTTCTTTTTTGGGTTGTTTTTTACGTTTTTTGGGGTCTCTGTTGGGTTCTGTTGGGTTCTCGTTGGTCATCGTGTTGGAAAAGGGTAAATTGTGGTTTTTGGAGAACATCAGTTAGGTTTAGGGTGTCTTTGGGGTGGATCTATGGTTTTGGGGGATTTTCTTCCAGTTTTGGTGGTGATGCCGTTCTTGTTTGGGGTGTTTTTGACGTTTTTTGGGATCTCTGTTGGGTTCTGTTGGGTTCTCGTTGGTCATCGTGGTGGAAAAGGGTAAATTGTGGGTTTTGGAGAACATCAGGTAGGTTTAGGGTGGTTTTGAGGTGGATCTATGGTTTTGGCGTATTTTCTTCCAGTTTTGGGGGTGATGCCGTTCTTGTTTGGGGTGTTTTTGAGGTTTTTTGGGGTCTCCGTTGGGTTTTGTTGGGTTCTCGTTGGTCATCATGGTGGAAAAGGGTAAATTGTGGGTTTTGGAGAAGATCAGGTAGGTTTAGGGTGGTTTTGGGGTGGATCTATGGTTTTGGGGGATTTTCTTCCAGTTTTGGTGGTGATCCTTTTCTTGTTTGGGGTGTTTTTGACATGTTTTGGTGTGTCCATTAGGTTTTGTTGGGTTCTTGTTTGTCATTATGTTAAATAGGTGTGGATTGTGGATTTTGGAGAACATCAGGTAGGTTTAGGGTGGTTTTGGGGTGGATCTATGGTTTTGGGGGATTTTCTTCCAGTTTTGGGGGTGATGCCGTTCTTGTTTGGGGTGTTTTTGACGTTTTTTGGGGTCTCTGTTGGGTTCTGTTGGGTTCTCGTTGGTCATCGTGTTTGAAAAGGGTAAATTGTGGTTTTTGGAGAACATCAGGTATGTTTAGGGTGGTTTTGGGGTGGATCTATGGTTTTGGCGGATTTTCTTCCAGTTTTGGGGGTGATGCCGTTCTTGTTTGGGGTGTTTTTGACGTTTTTTGGGGTCTCCGTTGGGTTTTGTTGGGTTCTTGTTGGTTATCATGGTGGAAAAGGGTAAATTGTGGGTTTTGGAGAACATCAGGTAGGTTTAGGGTGGTTTTGGGGTGGATCTATGGTTTTGGCGTATTTTCTTCCAGTTTTGGGGGTGATGCCGATATTTTTTGGGGTGTTTTTTACGTGTTTTGGGGTCTCCATTAGGTTTAGTTGGGTTCTTGTTTGTCATTATGTTAAATAGGAGTGGATTGTGGGTTTTGGAGAACATCAGGTAGTTTTAGGGTGGTTTTGGGGTGGATCTATGGTTTTGGGGGATTTTCTTCCAGTTTTGGTGGTGATGCCGTTCTTGTTTGGGGTGTTTTTGACGTTTTTTGGGGTCTCTGTTGGGTTCTGTTGGGTTCTCGTTGGTCATCGTGTTGGAAAAGTGTAAATTGTGGTTTTTGGAGAAGATCAGGTAGGTTTAGGGTGTCTTTGGGGTGGATCTATGGTTTTGGGGGTTTTCTTCCAGTTTTGGGGGTGATGCCATTCTTGTTTGGGGTGTTTTTGACGTTTTTTGGGGTCTCTGTTGGGTTCTGTTGGGTTCTCGTTGGTCATCGTGTTGGAAAAGGGTAAATTGTGGGTTTTGGAGAACATCAGGTAGGTTTAGGGTGGTTTTGGGGTGGATCTATGGTTTTGGCGTATTTTCTTCCAGTTTTGGTGGTGATCCTTTTCTTGTTTGGGGTGTTTTTGACGTGTTTTGGTGTGTCCATTAGGTTTTGTTGGGTTCTTGTTTGTCATTATGTTAAATAGGTGTGGATTTTGGGTTTTGGAGAACATCAGGTAGGTTTAGGGTGGTTTTGAGATGGATCTATGGTTTTGGCGTATTTTCTTCCAGTTTTGGGGGTGATGCCGTTCTTGTTTGGGGTGTTTTTGACGTTTTTTGGGGTCTCTGTTGGGTTCTGTTGGGTTCTCGTTGGTCATCGTGTTGGAAAAGGGTAAATTGTGGTTTTTGGAGAACATCAGGTAGGTTTAGGGTGTCTTTGGGGTGGATCTATGGTTTTGGGGGATTTTCTTCCAGTTTTGGTGGTGATGCCGTTCTTGTTTGGGGTGTTTTTGACGTGTTTTGGTGTCTCCATTAGGTTTTGTTGGGTTCTTGTTTGTCATTATGTTAAATAGGTGTGGATTGTGGGTTTTGGAGAACATCAGGTAGGTTTAGGGTGGTTTTGGGGTGGATCTATGGTTTTGGCGGATTTTCTTCCAGTTTTGGTGGTGATGCCGTTCTTGTTTGGGGTGTTTTTGACGTTTTTTGGGGTCTCTGTTGGGTTCTGTTGGGTTCTCGTTGGTCATCGTGTTGGAAAAGGGTAAATTGTGGGTTTTGGAGAACATCAGGTAGGTTTAGGTTGTCTTTGGGGTGGATCTATGGTTTTGGGGGATTTTCTTCCAGTTTTGGGGGTGATGCCGTTCTTTTTTGGGGTTGTTTTTTACGTTTTTTGGGGTCTCTGTTGGGTTCTGTTGGGTTCTCGTTGGTCATCGTGTTGGAAAAGGGTAAATTGTGGTTTTTGGAGAACATCAGTTAGGTTTAGGGTGTCTTTGGGGTGGATCTATGGTTTTGGGGGATTTTCTTCCAGTTTTGGGGGTGATGCCGTTCTTGTTTGGGGTGTTTTTGACGTTTTTTGGGATCTCTGTTGGGTTCTGTTGGGTTCTCGTTGGTCATCGTGTTGGAAAAGGGTAAATTGTGGGTTTTGGAGAACATCAGGTAGGTTTAGGGTGGTTTTGAGGTGGATCTATGGTTTTGGCGTATTTTCTTCCAGTTTTGGGGGTGATGCCGTTCTTGTTTGGGGTGTTTTTGACGTTTTTTGGGGTCTCCGTTGGGTTTTGTTGGGTTCTCGTTGGTCATCATGGTGGAAAAGGGTAAATTGTGGGTTTTGGAGAACATCAGGTAGTTTTAGGGTGGTTTTGGGGTGGATCTATGGTTTTGGGGGATTTTCTTCCAGTTTTGGTGGTGATCCTTTTCTTGTTTGGGGTGTTTTTGACATGTTTTGGTGTGTCCATTAGGTTTTGTTGGGTTCTTGTTTGTCATTATGTTAAATAGGTGTGGATTGTGGTTTTTGGAGAACATCAGGTAGGTTTAGGGTGGTTTTGGGGTGGATCTATGGTTTTGGGGGATTTTCTTCCAGTTTTGGTGTTGATGCCGTTCTTGTTTGGGGTGTTTTTGACGTTTTTTGGGGTCTCTGTTGGGTTCTGTTGGGTTCTCGTTGGTCATCGTGTTGGAAAAGGGTAAATTGTGGTTTTTGGAGAACATCAGGTATGTTTAGGGTGGTTTTGGGGTGGATCTATGGTTTTGGGGGATTTTCTTCCAGTTTTGGTGGTGATGCCGTTCTTGTTTGGGGTGTTTTTGACGTTTTTTGGGGTCTCCGTTGGGTTTTGTTGGGTTCTTGTTGGTTATCATGGTGGAAAAGGGGTAAATTGTGGGTTTTGGAGAACATCAGGTAGGTTTAGGGTGGTTTTGGGGTGGATCTATGGTTTTGGCGTATTTTCTTCCAGTTTTGGGGGTGATGCCGATATTTTTTGGGGTGTTTTTGACGTGTTTTGGGGTCTCCATTAGGTTTAGTTGGGTTCTTGTTTGTCATTATGTTAAATAGGAGTGGATTGTGGGTTTTGGAGAACATCAGGTAGTTTTAGGGTGGTTTTGGGGTGGATCTATGGTTTTGGGGGATTTTCTTCCAGTTTTGGTGGTGATGCCGTTCTTGTTTGGGGTGTTTTTGACGTTTTTTGGGGTCTCTGTTGGGTTCTGTTGGGTTCTCGTTGGTCATCGTGTTGGAAAAGGGTAAATTGTGGTTTTTGGAGAACATCAGGTAGGTTTAGGGTGTCTTTGGGGTGGATCTATGGTTTTGGGGGTTTTCTTCCAGTTTTGGGGGTGATGCCATTCTTGTTTGGGGTGTTTTTGACGTTTTTTGTGGTCTCTGTTGGGTTCTGTTGGGTTCTCGTTGGTCATCGTGTTGGAAAAGGGTAAATTGTGGGTTTTGGAGAACATCAGGTAGGTTTAGGGTGGTTTTGGGGTGGATCTATGGTTTTGGCGTATTTTCTTCCACTTTTGGTGGTGATCCTTTTCTTGTTTGGGGTGTTTTTGACGTGTTTTGGTGTGTCCATTAGGTTTTGTTGGGTTCTTGTTTGTCATTATGTTAAATAGGTGTGGATTGTGGTTTTTGGAGAACATCAGGTAGTTTTAGGGTGGTTTTGGGGTGGATCTATGGTTTTGGGGGATTTTCTTCCAGTTTTGGGGGTGATGCCATTCTTGTTTGGGGTGTTTTTGACGTGTTTTGGGGTCTCTGTTGGGTTCTCTTGGGTTCTCGTTGGTCATCGTGTTGGAAAAGGGTAAATTGTGGGTTTTGGAGAACATCAGGTAGGTTTAGGGTGGTTTTGAGATGGATCTATGGTTTTGGCGTATTTTCTTCCAGTTTTGGGGGTGATGCCGTTCTTGTTTGGGGTGTTTTTGACGTTTTTTGGGGTCTCTGTTGGGTTCTGTTGGGTTCTCGTTGGTCATCGTGTTGGAAAAGGGTAAATTGTGGTTTTTGGAGAACATCAGGTAGGTTTAGGGTGTCTTTGGGGTGGATCTATGGTTTTGGGGGATTTTCTTCCAGTTTTGGTGGTGATGCCGTCCTTGTTTGGGGTGTTTTTGACGTGTTTTGGTGTCTCCATTAGGTTTTGTTGGGTTCTTGTTTGTCATTATGTTAAATAGGTGTGGATTGTGGGTTTTGGAGAACATCAGGTAGGTTTAGGGTGGTTTTGGGGTGGATCTATGGTTTTGGCGGATTTTCTTCCAGTTTTGGTGGTGATGCCGTTCTTGTTTGGGGTGTTTTTGACGTTTTTTGGGGTCTCTGTTGGGTTCTGTTGGGTTCTCGTTGGTCATCGTGTTGTAAAAGTGTAAATTGTGGGTTTTGGAGAACATCAGGTAGGTTTAGGTTGTCTTTGGGGTGGATCTATGGTTTTGGGGGATTTTCTTCCAGTTTTGGGGGTGATGCCGTTCTTGTTTGGGGTGTTTTTGACGTTTTTTGGGGTCTCCGTTGGGTTTTGTTGGGTTCTCGTTGGTTATCATGGTGGAAAAGGGTAAATTGTGGGTTTTGGAGAATATCAGGTAGGTTTAGGGTGGTTTTGGGGTGGATCTATGGTTTTGGCGTATTTTCTCCCAGTTTTGGTGGTGATGCCGATATTTTTTGGGGTGTTTTTTACATGTTTTGGGGTCTCCATTAGGTTTTGTTGGGTTCTTGTTTGTCATTATGTTAAATAGGAGTGGATTGTGGGTTTTGGAGAACATCAGGTAGGTTTAGGGTGGTTTTGGCGTGGATCTATGGTTTTGGGGGATTTTCTTCCAGTTTTGGTGGTGATGCCGTTCTTGTTTGGGGTGTTTTTGACGTTTTTTGGGATCTCTGTTGGGTTCTGTTGGGTTCTCGTTGGTCATCGTGTTGGAAAAAGGTAAATTGTGGTTTTTGGAGAACATCAGGTAGGTTTAGGGTGTCTTTGAGGTGGATCTATGGTTTTGGGGGATTTTCTTCCAGTTTTGGGGGTGATGCCGTTTTTGTTTGGGGTGTTTTTGACGTTTTTTGGGATCTCTGTTTGGTTCTGTTGGGTTCTCGTTGGTCATCGTGTTGGAAAAGTGTAAATTGTGGTTTTTGGAGAAGATCAGGTAGGTTTAGGGTGTCTTTGGGGTGGATCTATGGTTTTGGGGGATTTTCTTCCAGTTTTGGGGGTGATGCCATTCTTGTTTGGGGTATTTTTTAAGGTTTTTGTGGTCTCTGTTTGGTTTTGTTGGGTTCTCGTTGGTCATCGTGTTGTAAAAGTGTAAATTGTGGGTTTTGGAGAACTTCAGGTAGGTTTAGGGGGAGTTTTCGCGTAGATTCGTGGTATTTGGGGTTTTCTTCTTTTTGGGGGAGTGATCCTCTCCTTTCTTCGGGTGATTTTGAAGTGTTTTGGGGTTTCCGTTGCGTTTCGTTGAATTCCTAATGTGTTTTATGGTGGTTTGGAGTGTGCTTTGGGATTAGGAGAACATCAGGTAGGTTTAGGGTGTCTTTGGGGTGGATCTATGGTATTTGGGGTTTTCTTCTATTTTTTGGCGTGATCCTGTTCTTTTTTGGGGTGTATTTGAAGTGTTTTGGGGTCTCCGTTGGGTTTTGTTTGGTTCTCGTTGGTCATCATGGTGGAAAAGGGTAAATTGTGGGTTTTGGAGAACATCAGGTAGGTTTAGGGTGGTTTTGGGGTGGATCTATGGTTTTGGTGTATTTTCTTCCAGTTTTGGTGGTGATCCTTTTCTTGTTTGGGGTGTTTTTGACGTGTTTTGGTGTGTCCATTAGGTTTTGTTGGGTTCTTGTTTGTCATTATGTTAAATAGGTGTGGATTGTGGGTTTTGGAGAACATCAGGTAGGTTTAGGGTGGTTTTGGGGTGGATCTATGGTTTTGGGGGATTTTCTTCCAGTTTTGGTGGTGATGCCGTTCTTGTTTGGGGTGTTTTTGACGTTTTTGGGGGTCTCTGTTGGGTTCTGTTGGGTTCTCGTTGGTCATCGTGTTGGAAAAGGGTAAATTGTGGTTTTTGGAGAAGATCAGGTAGGTTTAGGGTGGTTTTGGGGTGGATCTATGGGTTTTGGGGGATTTTCTTCCAGTTTTGGGGGTGATGCCGTTCTTGTTTGGGGTGTTTTTGACGTTTTTTGCGGTCTCCGTTGGGTTTTGTTGGGTTCTCGTTGGTTATCATGGTGGAAAAGGGTAAATTGTGGGTTTTGGGAGAACATCAGGTAGGTTTAGGGTGGTTTTGGGGTGGATCTATGGTTTTGGCGTATTTTCTTCCAGTTTTGGGGGTGATGCCGATATTTTTTGGGGTGTTTTTTACGTGTTTTGGGGTCTCCATTAGGTTTTGTTGGGTTCTTGTTTGTCATTATGTTAAATAGGAGTGGATTGTGGGTTTTGGAGAACATCAGGTAGGTTTAGGGTGTCTTTGGGGTGGATCTATGGTTTTGGCGTATTTTCTTCCAGTTTTGGTGGTGATGCCGTTCTTGTTTGGGGTGTTTTTGACGTTTTTTGGGGTCTCTGTTGGGTTCTGTTGGGTTCTCGTTGGTCATCGTGTCGGAAAAGTGTAAATTGTCGGTTTTGGAGAACATCAGGTAGGTTTAGGGTGTCTTTGTGGTGGATCTATGGTTTTGGGGGATTTTCTTCCAGTTTTGGTGGTGATGCCGTTCTTGTTTGGGGTGTTTTTGACGTGTTTTGGTGTCTCCATTAGGTTTTGTTGGGTTCTTGTTTGTCATTATGTTAAATAGGTGTGGATTGTGGGTTTTGGAGAACATCAGGTAGGTTTAGGGTGGTTTTGGGGTGGATCTATGGTTTTGGGGGTATTTCTTCCAGTTTTGGTGGTGATGCCATTCTTGTTTGGGGTGTTTTTGACGTGTTTTGGGGTCTCTGTTGGGTTCTGTTGGGTTCTCGTTGGTCATCGTGTTGGAAAAGGGTAAATTGTGGGTTTTGGAGAACATCAGGTAGGTTTAGGGTGGTTTTGAGATGGATCTATGGTTTTGGCGTATTTTCTTCCAGTTTTGGGGGTGATGCCGTTCTTGTTTGGGGTGTTTTTGACGTTTTTTGGGGTCTCTGTTGGGTTCTGTTGGGTTCTCGTTGGTCATCGTGTTGGAAAAGGGTAAATTGTGGTTTTTGGAGAACATCAGGTAGGTTTAGGGTGTCTTTGGGGTGGATCTATGGTTTTGGGGGATTTTCTTCCAGTTTTGGTGGTGATGCCGTTCTTGTTTGGGGTGTTTTTGACGTGTTTTGGTGTCTCCATTAGGTTTTGTTGGGTTCTTGTTTGTCATTATGTTAAATAGGTGTGGATTGTGGGTTTTGGAGAAGATCATGTAGGTTTAGGGTGGTTTTGGGGTGGATCTATGGTTTTGGGGGATTTTCTTCCAGTTTTGGTGTTGATGCCGTTCTTTTTTGGGGTTGTTTTTTACGTTTTTTGGGGTCTCTGTTGGGTTTTGTTAGGTTCTCGTTAGTCATCGTGTTGGAAAAGGGTAAATTGTGGGTTTTGGAGAACATCAGGTATGTTTAGCGTGGTTTTGAGGTGGATCTATGGTTTTGGCGTATTTTCTTCCAGTTTTGGGGGTGATGCCGTTCTTGTTTGGGGTGTTTTTGACGTTTTTTGGGGTCTCCGTTGGGTTTTGTTGGGTTCTCGTTGGTCATCATGGTGGAAAAGGGTAAATTGTGGGTTTTGGAGAACATCAGGTAGGTTTAGGGTGGTTTTGGGGTGGATCTATGGTTTTGGCGTATTTTCTTCCAGTTTTGGGGGTGATGCCGATATTTTTTGGGGTGTTTTTTACGTGTTTTGGGGTCTCCATTAGGTTTAGTTGGGTTCTTGTTTGTCATTATGTTAAATAGGAGTGGATTGTGGGTTTTGGAGAACATCAGGTAGTTTTAGGGTGGTTTTGGGGTGGATCTATGGTTTTGGGAGATTTTCTTCCAGTTTTGGTGTTGATGCCGTTCTTTTTTGGGGTTGTTTTTTACGTTTTTTGGGGTCTCTGTTGGGTTCTGTTGGGTTCTCGTTGGTCATCGTGTTGTAAAAGTGTAAATTGTGGTTTTTGGAGAACATCAGGTAGGTTTAGGGTGTCTTTGGGGTGGATCTATGGTTTTGGGGGATTTTCTTCCAGTTTTGGTGGTGATGCCGTTCTTGTTTGGGGTGTTTTTGACGTTTTTTGGGATCTCTGTTGGGTTCTGTTGGGTTCTCGTTGGTCATCGTGTTGGAAAAGGGTAAATTGTGGGTTTTGGAGAACATCAGGTATGTTTAGGGTGGTTTTGAGGTGGATCTATGGTTTTGGCGTATTTTCTTCCAGTTTTGGGGGTGATGCCGTTCTTGTTTGGGGTGTTTTTGACGTTTTTTGGGGTCTCCGTTGGGTTTTGTTGGGTTCTCGTTGGTCATCATGGTGGAAAAGGGTAAATTGTGGGTTTTGGAGAACATCAGGTAGGTTTAGGGTGGTTTTGGGGTGGATCTATGGTTTTGGCGTATTTTCTTCCAGTTTTGGGGGTGATGCCGATATTTTTTGGGGTGTTTTTTACGTGTTTTGGGGTCTCCATTAGGTTTAGTTGGGTTCTTGTTTGTCATTATGTTAAATAGGAGTGGATTGTGGGTTTTGGAGAACATCAGGTAGTTTTAGGGTGGTTTGGGGTGGATCTATGGTTTTGGGGATTTTCTTCCAGTTTTGGTGGTGATGCCGTTCTTGTTTGGGGTGTTTTTGACGTTTTTTGGGGTCTCTGTTGGGTTCTGTGGGTTCTCGTTGGTCATCGTGTTGTAAAAGTGTAAATTGTGGTTTTTGGAGAACATCAGGTAGGTTTAGGGTGTCTTTGGGGTGGATCTATGGTTTTGGGGGTTTTCTTCCAGTTTTGGGGGTGATGCCATTCTTGTTTGGGGTGTTTTTGACGTTTTTTGGGGTCTCTGTTGGGTTCTGTTGGGTTCTCGTTGGTCATCGTGTTGGAAAAGGGTAAATTGTGGGTTTTGGAGAAGATCAGGTAGGTTTAGGGTGGTTTTGGGGTGGATCTATGGTTTTGGCGTATTTTCTTCCAGTTTGGTGGTGATCCTTTTCTTGTTTGGGGTGTTTTTGACGTGTTTTGGTGTGTCCATTAGGTTTTGTTGGGTTCTTGTTTGTCATTATGTTAAATAGGTGTGGATTGTGGTTTTTGGAGAAGATCAGGTAGGTTTAGGGTGTCTTTGGGGTGGATCTATGGTTTTGGGGGTTTTCTTCCAGTTTTGGGGGTGATGCCATTCTTGTTTGAGGTATTTTTTAAGGTTTTTGTGGTCTCTGTTTGGTTTTGTTGGGTTCTCGTTGGTCATCGTGTTGTAAAAGTGTAAATTGTGGGTTTTGGAGAACTTCAGGTAGGTTTAGGGGGAGTTTTCGCGTGGATTCATGGTATTTGGGGTTTCTTCTTTTTTGGGGGAGTGATCCTCTCCTTTCTTCGGGTGATTTTGAAGTGTTTTGGGGTTTCCGTTGCGTTTCGTTGAATTCCTAATGTGTTTCATGGTGGTTTGGAGTGTGCTTTGGGATTAGGAGAACATCAGGTAGGTTTAGGGTGTCTTTGGGGTGGATCTATGGTATTTGGGGTTTTCTTCTATTTTTTGGCGTGATCCTGTTCTTTTTTGGGGTGTATTTGAAGTGTTTTGGGGTCTCCGTTGGGTTTTGTTTGGTTCTCGTTGGTCATCATGGTGGAAAAGGGTAATTGTGGGTTTTGGAGAAGATCAGGTAGGTTTAGGGTGGTTTTGGGGTGGATCTATGGTTTTGGTGTATTTTCTTCCAGTTTTGGTGGTGATCCTTTTCTTGATTGGGGTGTTTTTGACGTGTTTTGGTGTCTCCATTAGGTTTTGTTGGGTTCTTGTTTGTCATTATGTTAAATAGGTGTGGATTGTGGGTTTTGGAGAACATCAGGTAGGTTTAGGGTGGTTTTGGGGTGGATCTATGGTTTTGGGGGATTTTCTTCCAGTTTTGGGGGTGATGCCGTTCTTGTTTGGGGTGTTTTTGACGTTTTTTGGGGTCTCTGTTGGGTTCTGTTGGGTTCTCGTTGGTCATCGTGTTGGAAAAGGGTAAATTGTGGTTTTTGGAGAACATCAGGTAGGTTTAGGGTGGTTTTGAGGTGGATCTATGGTTTTGGGGGATTTTCTTCCAGTTTTGGGGTGATGCCGTTCTTGTTTGGGGTGTTTTTGACGTTTTTTGGGGTCTCCGTTGGGTTTTGTTGGGTTCTCGTTGGTCATCATGGTGGAAAAGGGTAAATTGTGGGTTTTGGAGAACATCAGGTAGGTTTAGGGTGGTTTTGGGGTGGATCTATGGTTTTGGTGTATTTTCTTCCAGTTTTGGTGGTGATCCTTTTCTTGTTTGGGGTGTTTTTGACATGTTTTGGTGTCTCCATTAGGTTTTGTTGGGTTCTTGTTTGTCATTATGTTAAATAGGTGTGGATTGTGGATTTGGAGAAGATCAGGTAGGTTTAGGGTGGTTTTGGGTGGATCTATGGTTTTGGCGTATTTTCTTCCAGTTTTGGGGGTTATGCCGATATTTTTTGGGGTGTTTTTGACGTGTTTTGGGGTCTCCATTAGGTTTAGTTGGGTTCTTGTTTGTCATTATGTTAAATAGGAGTGGATTGTGGGTTTTGGAGAAGATCATGTAGTTTTAGGGTGGTTTTGGGGTGGATCTATGGTTTTGGTGGATTTTCTTCCAGTTTTGGTGGTGATGCCGTTCTTGTTTGGGGTGTTTTTGACGTTTTTTGGGGTCTCTGTTGGGTTCTGTTGGGTTCTCGTTGGTCATCGTGTTGGAAAAGGGTAAATTGTGGTTATTGGAGAAGATCAGGTAGGTTTAGGGTGTCTTTGGGGTGGATCTATGGTTTTGGGGGTTTTCTTCCAGTTTTGGGGGTGATGCCATTCTTGTTTGGGGTGTTTTTGACGTTTTTTGGGGTCTCTGTTGGGTTCTGTTGGGTTCTCGTTGGTCATCGTGTTGGAAAAGGGTAAATTGTGGGTTTTGGAGAACATCAGGTAGGTTTAGGGTGGTTTTGGGGTGGATCTATGGTTTTGGCGTATTTTCTCCCAGTTTTGGTGGTGATCCTTTTCTTGTTTGTGGTGTTTTTGACGTGTTTTGTTGTGTCCATTAGGTTTTGTTGGGTTCTTGTTTGTCATTATGTTAAATAGGTGTGGATTGTGGTTTTTGGAGAACATCAGGTAGGTTTAGGGTGGTTTTGGGGTGGATCTATGGTTTTGGGGGATTTTCTTCCAGTTTTGGGGGTGATGCCATTCTTGTTTGGGGTGTTTTTGACGTGTTTTGGGGTCTCTGTTGGGTTCTGTTGGGTTCTCGTTGGTCATCGTGTTGGAAAAGGGTAAATTGTGGGTTTTGGAGAACATCAGGTAGGTTTAGGGTGGTTTTGGGGTGGATCTATGGTTTTGGGGGATTTTCTTCCAGTTTTGGGGGTGATGCCGTTCTTGTTTGGGGTGTTTTTGACGTTTTTTGGGGTCTCTGTTGGGTTCTGTTGGGTTCTCGTTGGTCATCGTGTTGGAAAAGGGTAAATTGTGGTTTTTGGAGAACATCAGGTAGGTTTAGGGTGGTTTTGGGGTGGATCTATGGTTTTGGGGGATTTTCTTCCAGTTTTGGTGGTGATGCCGTTCTTGTTTGGGGTGTTTTTGACGTGTTTTGGGTGTCTCCATTAGGTTTTGTTGGGTTCTTGTTTGTCATTATGTTAAATAGGTGTGGATTGTGGGTTTTGGAGAAGATCATGTAGGTTTAGGGTGGTTTTGGGGTGGATCTATGGTTTTGGGGGATTTTCTTCCAGTTTTGGTGTTGATGCCGTTCTTTTTTGGGGTTGTTTTTTACGTTTTTTGGGGTCTCTGTTGGGTTCTGTTGGGTTCTCGTTGGTCATCGTGTTGGAAAAGGGTAAATTGTGGGTTTTGGAGAACATCAGGTAGGTTTAGGGTGTCTTTGGGGTGGATCTATGGTTTTGGTGTATTTTCTTCCAGTTTTGGGGGTGATGCCGTTCTTGTTTGGGGTGTTTTTGACGTTTTTTGGGATCTCTGTTGGGTTCTGTTGGGTTCTCGTTGGTCATCGTGTTGGAAAAGGGTAAATTGTGGGTTTTGGAGAACATCAGGTAGGTTTAGGGTGGTTTTGGGGTGGATCTATGGTTTTGGCGTATTTTCTTCCAGTTTTGGGGGTGATGCCGTTCTTGTTTGGGGTGTTTTTGACGTTTTTTGGGGTCTCCGTTGGGTTTTGTTGGGTTCTCGTTGGTCATCATGGTGGAAAAGGGTAAATTGTGGGTTTTGGAGAACATCAGGTAGGTTTAGGGTGGTTTTGGTGAGGATCTATGGTTTTGGTGTATTTTCTTCCAGTTTTGGTGGTGATCCTTTTCTTGTTTGGGGTGTTTTTGACATGTTTTGGTGTCTCCATTAGGTTTTGTTGGGTTCTTGTTTGTCATTATGTTAAATAGGTGTGGATTGTGGATTTTGGAGAACATCAGGTAGGTTTAGGGTGGTTTTGGGGTGGATCTATGGTTTTGGGGGATTTTCTTCCAGTTTTGGGGGTGATGCCGTTCTTGTTTGGGTGTTTTTGACGTTTTTTGGGGTCTCTGTTGGGTTCTGTTGGGTTCTCGTTGGTCATCGTGTTGGAAAAGGGTAAATTGTGGTTTTTGGAGAACATCATGTATGTTTAGGGTGGTTTTGGGGTGGATCTATGGTTTTGGCGGATTTTCTTCCAGTTTTGGGCGTGATGCCGTTCTTGTTTGGGGTGTTTTTGACGTTTTTTGGGGTCTCCGTTGGGTTTTGTTGGGTTCTTGTTGGTTATCATGGTGGAAAAGGGTAAATTGTGGGTTTTGGAGAACATCAGGTAGGTTTAGGGTGGTTTTGGGGTGGATCTATGGTTTTGGCGTATTTTCTTCCAGTTTTGGGGGTGATGCCGATATTTTTTGGGGTGTTTTTTACGTGTTTTGGGGTCTCCATTAGGTTTAGTTGGGTTCTTGTTTGTCATTATGTTAAATAGGAGTGGATTGTGGGTTTTGGAGAACATCAGGTAGTTTTAGGGTGGTTTTGGGGTGGATCTATGGTTTTGGGGGATTTTCTTCCAGTTTTGGTGGTGATGCCGTTCTTGTTTGGGGTGTTTTTGACGTTTTTTGGGGTCTCTGTTGGGTTCTGTTGGGTTCTCGTTGGTCATCGTGTTGGAAAAGGGTAAATTGTGGTTTTTGGAGAACATCAGGTAGGTTTAGGGTGTCTTTGGGGTGGATCTATGGTTTTGGGGGTTTTCTTCCAGTTTTGGGGGTGATGCCATTCTTGTTTGGGGTGTTTTTGACGTTTTTTGGGGTCTCTGTTGGGTTCTGTTGGGTTCTCGTTGGTCATCGTGTTGGAAAAGGGGTAAATTGTGGGTTTTGGAGAAGATCAGGTAGGTTTAGGGTGGTTTTGGGGTGGATCTATGGTTTTGGCGTATTTTCTTCCAGTTTTGGTGGTGATCCTTTTCTTGTTTGGGGTGTTTTTGACGTGTTTTGGTGTGTCCATTAGGTTTTGTTGGGTTCTTGTTTGTCATTATGTTAAATAGGTGTGGATTGTGGGTTTTGGAGAACATCAGGTAGGTTTAGGGTGGTTTTGGGGTGGATCTATGGTTTTGGGGGATTTTCTTCCAGTTTTGGGGGTGATGCCATTCTTGTTTGGGGTGTTTTTGACGTGTTTTGGGGTCTCTGTTGGGTTCTGTTGGGTTCTCGTTGGTCATCGGGTTGGAAAAGGGTAAATTGTGGGTTTTGGAGAACATCAGGTAGGTTTAGGGTGGTTTTGAGATGGATCTATGGTTTTGGCGTATTTTCTTCCAGTTTTGGGGGTGATGCCGTTCTTGTTTGGGGTGTTTTTGACGTTTTTTTGGGTCTCTGTTGGGTTCTGTTGGGTTCTCGTTGGTCATCGTGTTGGAAAAGGGTAAATTGTGGGTTTTGGAGAACATCAGGTAGGTTTAGGGTGGTTTTGGGGTGGATCTATGGTTTTGGCGTATTTTCTTCCAGTTTTGGTGGTGATCCTTTTCTTGTTTGGGGTGTTTTTGACGTGTTTTGGTGTGTCCATTAGGTTTTGTTGGGTTCTTGTTTGTCATTATGTTAAATAGGTGTGGATTGTGGTTTTTGGAGAACATCAGGTAGGTTTAGGGTGGTTTTGGGGTGGATCTATGGTTTTGGGGGATTTTTTTCCAGTTTTGGTGGTGATGCCGTTCTTGTTTGGGGTGTTTTTGACGTTTTTTGGGGTCTCTGTTGGGTTCTGTTGGGTTCTTGTTGGTCATCGTGTTGGAAAAGGGTAAATTGTGGTTTTTGGAGAACATCAGGTAGGTTTAGGGTGTCTTTGGGGTGGATCTATGGTTTTGGGGGTTTTCTTCCAGTTTTGGGGGTGATGCCATTCTTGTTTGAGGTATTTTTTAAGGTTTTTGTGGTCTCTGTTTGGTTTTGTTGGGTTCTCGTTGGTCATCGTGTTGTAAAAGTGTAAATTGTGGGTTTTGGAGAACTTCAGGTAGGTTTAGGGGGAGTTTTCGCGTTGATTCATGGTATTTGGGGTTTTCTTCTTTTTGGGGAGTGATCCTCTCCTTTCTTCGGGTGATTTTGAAGTGTTTTGGGGTTTCCGTTGCGTTTCGTTGAATTCCTAATGTGTTTTATGGTGGTTTGGAGTGTGCTTTGGGATTAGGAGAACATCAGGTAGGTTTAGGGTGTCTTTGGGGTGGATCTATGGTATTTGGGGTTTTCTTCTATTTTTTGGCGTGATCCTGTTCTTTTTTGGGGTGTATTTGAAGTGTTTTGGGGTCTCCGTTGGGTTTTGTTTGGTTCTCGTTGGTCATCATGGTGGAAAAGGGTAAATTGTGGGTTTTGGAGAAGATCAGGTAGGTTTAGGGTGGTTTTGGGGTGGATCTATGGTTTTGGTGTATTTTCTTCCAGTTTTTGGTGGTGATCCTTTTCTTGATTGGGGTGTTTTTGACGTGTTTTGGTGTCTCCATTAGGTTTTGTTGGGTTCTTGTTTGTCATTATGTTAAATAGGTGTGGATTGTGGGTTTTGGAGAACATCAGGTAGGTTTAGGGTAGTTTTGGGGTGGATCTATGGTTTTGGGGGATTTTCTTCCAGTTTTGGGGGTGATGCCGTTCTTGTTTGGGGTGTTTTTGACGTTTTTTGGGGTCTCTGTTGGGTTCTGTTGGGTTCTCGTTGGTCATCGTGTTGGAAAAGGGTAAATTGTGGTTTTTGGAGAACATCAGGTAGGTTTAGGGTG
The DNA here is from genome assembly GCF_964211825.1 of Aythya ferina. Classification (NCBI taxonomy): domain Eukaryota; kingdom Metazoa; phylum Chordata; class Aves; order Anseriformes; family Anatidae; genus Aythya; species Aythya ferina. Next base: position 22,412 of record NW_028181033.1, read on the forward strand.
GTTTTGAGGTGGATCTATGGTTTTGGGGGATTTTCTTCCAGTTTTGGGGGTGATGCCGTTCTTGTTTGGGGTGTTTTTGACGTTTTTTGGGGTCTCCGTTGGGTTTTGTTGGGTTCTCGTTGGTCATCATGGTGGAAAAGGTTAAATTGTGGGTTTTGGAGAACATCAGGTAGGTTTAGGGTGGTTTTGGGGTGGATCTATGGTTTTGGTGTATTTTCTTCCAGTTTTGGTGGTGATCCTTTTCTTGTTTGGGGTGTTTTTGACATGTTTTGGTGTCTCCATTAGGTTTTGTTGGGTTCTTGTTTGTCATTATGTTAAATAGGTGTGGATTGTGGATTTTGGAGAAGATCAGGTAGGTTTAGGGTGGTTTTGGGGTGGATCTATGGTTTTGGCGTATTTTCTTCCAGTTTTGGGGGTTATGCCGATATTTTTTGGGGTGTTTTTGACGTGTTTTGGGGTCTCCATTAGGTTTAGTTGGGTTCTTGTTTGTCATTATGTTAAATAGGAGTGGATTGTGGTTTTTGGAGAACATCAGGTAGGTTTAGGGTGGTTTTGGGGTGGATCTATGGTTTTGGGGGATTTTTTTCCAGTTTTGGTGGTGATGCCGTTCTTGTTTGGGGTGTTTTTGACGTTTTTTGGGGTCTCTGTTGGGTTCTGTTGGGTTCTCGTTGGTCATCGTGTTGGAAAAGGGTAAATTGTGGTTTTTGGAGAAGATCAGGTAGGTTTAGGGTGTCTTTGGGGTGGATCTATGGTTTTGGGGGATTTTCTTCCAGTTTTGGGGGTGATGCCGTTCTTGTTTGGGGTGTTTTTGACGTTTTTTTGGGATCTCTGTTGGGTTCTGTTGGGTTCTCGTTGGTCATCGTGTTGGAAAAGGGTAAATTGTGGGTTTTGGAGAACATCAGGTAGGTTTAGGGTGGTTTTGGGGTGGATCTATGGTTTTGGCGTATTTTCTCCCAGTTTTGGTGGTGATCCTTTTCTTGTTTGTGGTGTTTTTGACGTGTTTTGTTGTGTCCATTAGGTTTTGTTGGGTTCTTGTTTGTCATTATGTTAAATAGGTGTGGATTGTGGTATTTGGAGAACATCAGGTAGGTTTAGGGTGGTTTTGGGGTGGATCTATGGTTTTGGGGGATTTTCTTCCAGTTTTGGGGGTGATGCCGTTCTTGTTTGGGGTGTTTTTGACGTTTTTTGGGATCTCTGTTGGGTTCTGTTGGGTTCTCGTTGGTCATCGTGTTGGAAAAGGGTAAATTGTGGGTTTTTGGAGAACATCAGGTAGGTTTAGGGTGGTTTTGGGGTGGATCTATGGTTTTGGCGTATTTTCTTCCAGTTTTGGGGGTGATGCCGTTCTTGTTTGGGGTGTTTTTGACGTTTTTTGGGGTCTCCGTTGGGTTTTGTTTGGTTCTCGTTGGTCATCATGGTGGAAAAGGGTAAATTGTGGGTTTTGGAGAACATCAGGTAGGTTTAGGGTGGTTTTGGCGTGGATCTATGGTTTGGGTGTATTTTCTTCCAGTTTTGGTGGTGATCCTTTTCTTGTTTGGGGTGTTTTTGACATGTTTTGGTGTGTCCATTAGGTTTTGTTGGGTTCTTGTTTGTCATTATGTTAAATAGGTGTGGATTGTGGATTTTGGAGAACATCAGGTAGGTTTAGGGTGGTTTTGGGGTGGATCTATGGTTTTGGGGGATTTTCTTCCAGTTTTGGTGGTGATGCCGTTCTTGTTTGGGGTGTTTTTGACGTTTTTTGGGGTCTCTGTTGGGTTCTGTTGGGTTCTCGTTGGTCATCGTGTTGGAAAAGGGTAAATTGTGGTTTTTGGAGAACATCATGTATGTTTAGGGTGGTTTTGGGGTGGATCTATGGTTTTGGGGGATTTTCTTCCAGTTTTGGGGGTGATGCCGTTCTTGTTTGGGGTGTTTTTGACGTTTTTTGGGGTCTCCGTTGGGTTTTGTTGGGTTCTCGTTGGTCATCATGGTGGAAAAGGGTAAATTGTGGGTTTTGGAGAACATCAGGTAGGTTTAGGGTGGTTTTGGGGGTGGATCTATGGTTTTGGCGTATTTTCTTCCAGTTTTGGGGGTGATGCCGATATTTTTTGGGGTGTTTTTTTACGTGTTTTGGGGTCTCCATTAGGTTTAGTTGGGTTCTTTTTTGTCATTATGTTAAATAGGAGTGGATTGTGGGTTTTGGAGAACATCAGGTAGTTTTAGGGTGGTTTTGGGGTGGATCTATGGTTTTGGCGTATTTTCTTCCAGTTTTGGTGGTGATCCTTTTCTTGTTTGGGGTGTTTTTGACGTGTTTTGGTGTGTCCATTAGGTTTTGTTGGGTTCTTGTTTGTCATTATGTTAAATAGGTGTGGATTGTGGTTTTTGGAGAACATCAGGTAGGTTTAGGGTGGTTTTGGGGTGGATCTATGGTTTTGGGGGATTTTCTTCCAGTTTTGGGGGTGATGCCATTCTTGTTTGGGGTGTTTTTGACGTGTTTTGGGGTCTCTGTTGGGTTCTGTTGGGTTCTCGTTGGTCATCGTGTTGGAAAAGGGTAAATTGTGGGTTTTGGAGAACATCAGGTAGGTTTAGGGTGTCTTTGGGGTGGATCTATGGTTTTGGGGGATTTTCTTCCAGTTTTGGGGGTGATGCCGTTCTTGTTTGGGGTGTTTTTGACGTTTTTTGGGGTCTCTGTTGGGTTCTGTTGGGTTCTCGTTGGTCATCGTGTTGGAAAAGGGTAAATTGTGGTTTTTGGAGAACATCAGGTAGGTTTAGGGTGTCTTTGGGGTGGATCTATGGTTTTGGGGGATTTTCTTCCAGTTTTGGTGGTGATGCCGTTCTTGTTTGGGGTGTTTTTGACGTGTTTTGGTGTCTCCATTAGGTTTTGTTGGGTTCTTGTTTGTCATTTTGTTAAATAGGTGTGGATTGTGGGTTTTGGAGAAGATCATGTAGGTTTAGGGTGGTTTTGGGGTGGATCTATGGTTTTTGGGGATTTTCTTCCAGTTTTGGTGGTGATGCCGTTCTTTTTTGGGGTTGTTTTTTACGTTTTCTGGGGTCTCTGTTGGGTTCTGTTGGGTTCTCGTTGGTCATCGTGTTGGAAAAGGGTAAATTGTGGTTTTTGGAGAAGATCAGGTAGGTTTAGGGTGGTTTTGGGGTGGATCTATGGTTTTGGGGGATTTTCTTCCAGTTTTGGGGGTGATGCCGTTCTTGTTTGGGGTGTTTTTGACGTTTTTTGGGATCTCTGTTGGGTTCTGTTGGGTTCTCGTTGGTCATCGTGTTGGAAAAGGGTAAATTGTGGGTTTTGGAGAACATCAGGTATGTTTAGGGTGGTTTTGAGGTGGATCTATGGTTTTGGCGTATTTTCTTCCAGTTTTGGGGGTGATGCCGTTCTTGTTTGGGGTGTTTTTGACGTTTTTTGGGGTCTCCGTTGGGTTTTGTTGGGTTCTCGTTGGTCATCATGGTGGAAAAGGGTAAATTGTGGGTTTTGGAGAACATCAGGTAGGTTTAGGGTGGTTTTGGGGTGGATCTATGGTTTTGGCGTATTTTCTTCCAGTTTTGGTGGTGATGCCGATATTTTTTGGGGTGTTTTTTACGTGTTTTGGGGTCTCCATTAGGTTTTGTTGGGTTCTTGTTTGTCATTATGTTAAATAGGAGTGGATTGTGGGTTTTGGAGAACATCAGGTAGTTTTAGGGTGGTTTTGGGGTGGATCTATGGTTTTGGGGGATTTTCTTCCAGTTTTGGTGGTGATGCCGTTCTTGTTTGGGGTGTTTTTGACGTTTTTTGGGGTCTCTGTTGGGTTCTGTTGGGTTCTCGTTGGTCATCGTGTTGGAAAAGGGTAAATTGTGGTTTTTGGAAAACATCAGGTAGGTTTAGGGTGTCTTTGGGGTGGATCTATGGTTTTGGGGGTTTTCTTCCAGTTTTGGGGGTGATGCCGTTCTTGTTTGGGGGTGTTTTTGACGTTTTTTGGGGTCTCTGTTGGGTTCTGTTGGGTTCTCGTTGGTCATCGTGTTGGAAAAGTGTAAATTGTGGTTTTTGGAGAACATCAGGTAGGTTTAGTGTGTCTTTGGTGTGGATCTATGGTTTTGGGGGATTTTCTTCCAGTTTTGGTGGTGATGCCGTTCTTGTTTGGGGTGTTTTTGACGTGTTTTGGTGTCTCCATTAGGTTTTGTTGGGTTCTTGTTTGTCATTATGTTAAATAGGTGTGGATTGTGGGTTTTGGAGAAGATCATGTAGGTTTAGGGTGGTTTTGGGGTGGATCTATGGTTTTGGTGGATTTTCTTCCAGTTTTGGTGGTGATGCCGTTCTTTTTTGGGGTTGTTTTTTACGTTTTTTGGGGTCTCTGTTGGGTTCTGTTGGGTTCTCGTTGGTCATCGTGTTGGAAAAGGGTAAATTGTGGGTTTTGGAGAACATCAGGTAGGTTTAGGGTGTCTTTGGGGTGGATCTATGGTTTTGGGGGATTTTCTTCCAGTTTTGGGGGTGATGCCGTTCTTGTTTGGGGTGTTTTTGACGTTTTTTGGGATCTCTGTTGGGTTCTGTTGGGTTCTCGTTGGTCATCGTGTTGGAAAAGGGTAAATTGTGGGTTTTGGAGAACATCAGGTATGTTTAGGGTGGTTTTGAGGTGGATCTATGGTTTTGGCGTATTTTCTTCCAGTTTTGGGGGTGATGCCGTTCTTGTTTGGGGGTGTTTTTGACGTTTTTTGGGGTCTCCGTTGGGTTTTGTTGGGTTCTCGTTGGTCATCATGGTGGAAAAGGGTAAATTGTGGGTTTTGGAGAACATCAGGTAGGTTTAGGGTGGTTTTGGGGTGGACCTATGGTTTTGGCGTATTTTCTTCCAGTTTTGGGGGTGATGCCGATATTTTTTGGGGTGTTTTTTTACGTGTTTTGGGGTCTCCATTAGGTTTAGTTGGGTTCTTGTTTGTCATTATGTTAAATAGGAGTGGATTGTGGGTTTTGGAGAACATCAGGTAGTTTTAGGGTGGTTTTGGGGTGGATCTATGGTTTTGGGGGATTTTCTTCCAGTTTTGGTGGTGATGCCGTTCTTGTTTGGGGTGTTTTTGACGTTTTTTGGGGTCTCTGTTGGGTTCTGTTGGGTTCTCGTTGGTCATCGTGTTGGAAAAGGGTAAATTGTGGTTTTTGGAGAACATCAGGTAGGTTTAGGGTGTCTTTGGGGTGGATCTATGGTTTTGGGGGTTTTCTTCCAGTTTTGGGGGTGATGCCATTCTTGTTTGGGGTGTTTTTGACGTTTTCTGGGGTCTCTGTTGGGTTCTGTTGGGTTCTCGTTGGTCATCGTGTTGTAAAAGGGTAAATTGTGGGTTTTGGAGAACATCAGGTAGGTTTAGGGTGGTTTTGGGGTGGATCTATGGTTTTGGCGTATTTTCTTCCAGTTTTGGTGGTGATCCTTTTCTTGTTTGGGGTGTTTTTTACGTGTTTTGCTGTGTCCATTAGGTTTTGTTGGGTTCTTGTTTGTCATTATGTTAAATAGGTGTGGATTGTGGTTTTTGGAGAACATCAGGTAGGTTTAGGGTGGTTTTGGGGTGGATCTATGGTTTTGGGGAATTTTCTTCCAGTTTTGGGGGTGATGCCATTCTTGTTTGGGGTGTTTTTGACGTGTTTTGGGGTCTCTGTTGGGTTCTGTTGGGTTCTCGTTGGTCATCGTGTTGGAAAAGGGTAAATTGTGGGTTTTGGAGAACATCAGGTAGGTTTAGGGTGGTTTTGAGATGGATCTATGGTTTTGGCGTATTTTCTTCCAGTTTTGGGGGTGATGCCGTTCTTGTTTTGGGTGTTTTTGACGTTTTTTGGGGTCTCTGTTGGGTTCTGTTGGGTTCTCGTTGGTCATCGTGTTGGAAAAGGGTAAATTGTGGTTTTTGGAGAACATCAGGTAGGTTTAGGGTGTCTTTGGGGTGGATCTATGGTTTTGGGGGATTTTCTTCCAGTTTTGGTGGTGATGCCGTTCTTGTTTGGGGTGTTTTTGACGTGTTTTGGTGTCTCCATTAGGTTTTGTTGGGTTCTTGTTTGTCATTATGTTAAATAGGTGTGGATTGTGGGTTTTGGAGAAGATCATGTAGGTTTAGGGTGGTTTTGGGGTGGATCTATGGTTTTGGTGGATTTTCTTCCAGTTTTGGTGTTGATGCCGTTCTTTTTTGGGGTTGTTTTTTACGTTTTTTGGGGTCTCTGTTGGGTTCTGTTGGGTTCTCGTTGGTCATCGTGTTGGAAAAGGGTAAATTGTGGTTTTTGGAGAACATCAGGTAGGTTTAGGGTGTCTTTGGGGTGGATCTATGGTTTTGGGGGATTTTCTTCCAGTTTTGGTGGTGATGCCGTTCTTGTTTGGGGTGTTTTTGACGTTTTTTGGGGTCTCTGTTGGGTTCTGTTGGGTTCTCGTTGGTCATCGTGTTGGAAAAGGGTAAATTGTGGTTTTTGGAGAACATCAGGTAGGTTTAGGGTGTCTTTGGGGTGGATCTATGGTTTTGGCGGATTTTCTTCCAGTTTTGGGGGTGATGCCGATATTTTTGGGGTGTTTTTGACGTTTTTTGGGGTCTCCGTTGGGTTTTGTTGGGTTCTCGTTGGTTATCATGGTGCAAAAGTGTAAATTGTGGGTTTTGGAGAAGATCATGTAGGTTTAGGGTGGTTTTGGGGTGGATCTATGGTTTTGGCGTATTTTCTTCCAGTTTTGGGGGTGATGCCGATATTTTTTGGGGTGTTTTTTACATGTTTTGGGGTCTCCATTATGTTTAGTTGAGTTCTTGTTTGTCATTATGTTAAATAGGAGTGGATTGTGGGTTTTGGAGAACATCAGGTAGTTTTAGGGTGGTTTTGGGGTGGATCTATGGTTTTGGGGGATTTTCTTCCAGTTTTGGTGGTGATGCCGTTCTTGTTTGGGGTGTTTTTGACGTTTTTTGGGGTCTCTGTTGGGTTCTGTTGGGTTCTCGTTGGTCATCGTGTTGGAAAAGGGTAAATTGTGGTTTTTGGAGAACATCAGGTAGGTTTAGGGTGTCTTTGGGGTGGATCTATGGTTTTGGGGGTTTTCTTCCAGTTTTGGGGGTGATGCCATTCTTGTTTGGGGTATTTTTTAAGGTTTTTGTGGTCTCTGTTTGGTTTTGTTGGGTTCTCGTTGGTCATCGTGTTGTAAAAGTGTAAATTGTGGGTTTTGGAGAACTTCAGGTAGGTTTAGGGGGAGTTTTCGCGTGGATTCGTGGTATTTGGGGTTTTCTTCTTTTTGGGGGAGTGATCCTCTCCTTTCTTCGGGTGATTTTGAAGTGTTTTGGGGTTTCCGTTGCGTTTCGTTGAATTCCTAATGTGTTTTATGGTGGTTTGGAGTGTGCTTTGGGATTAGGAGAACATCAGGTAGGTTTAGGGTGTCTTTGGGGTGGATCTATGGTATTTGGGGTTTTCTTCTATTTTTTGGCGTGATCCTGTTCTTTTTTGGGGTGTATTTGAAGTGTTTTGGGGTCTCCGTTGGGTTTTGTTTGGTTCTCGTTGGTCATCATGGTGGAAAAGGGTAAATTGTGGGTTTTGGAGAACATCAGGTAGGTTTAGGGTGGTTTTGGGGTGGATCTATGGTTTTGGCGTATTTTCTTCCAGTTTTGGTGGTGATCCTTTTCTTGTTTGGGGTGTTTTTGACGTGTTTTGGTGTGTCCATTAGGTTTTGTTGGGTTCTTGTTTGTCATTATGTTAAATAGGTGTGGATTGTGGGTTTTGGAGAACATCAGGTAGGTTTAGGGTGTCTTTGGGGTGGATCTATGGCTTTGGCGGATTTTCTTCCAGTTTTGGGGGTGATGCCGTTCTTGTTTGGGGTGTTTTTGACGTTTTTTGGGGTCTCCGTTGGGTTTTGTTGGGTTCTCGTTGGTTATCATGGTGGAAAAGGGTAAATTGTGGGTTTTGGAGAACATCAGGTAGGTTTAGGGTGGTTTTGGGGTGGATCTATGGTTTTGGCGTATTTTCTTCCAGTTTTGGGGGTGATGCCGTTCTTGTTTGGGGTGTTTTTGACGTTTTTTGGGGTCTCTATTGGGTTCTGTTGGGTTCTCGTTGGTCATCGTGTTGGAAAAGGGTAAATTGTGGTTTTTGGAGAAGATCAGGTAGGTTTAGGGTGTCTTTGGGGTGGATCTATGGTTTTGGCGTATTTTCTTCCAGTTTTGGGGGTGATGCCGTTCTTTTTGGGGTGTTTTTGACGTGTTTTGGTGTCTCCATTAGGTTTTGTTGGGTTCTTGTTTGTCATTATGTTAAATAGGTGTGGATTGTGGGTTTTGTAGAACATCAGGTAGGTTTAGGGTGGTTTTGGGGTGGATCTATGGTTTTGGCGGATTTTCTTCCAGTTTTGGTGGTGATGCCGTTCTTGTTTGGGGTGTTTTTGACGTTTTTTGGGGTCTCTGTTGGGTTCTGTTGGGTTCTCGTTGGTCATCGTGTTGGAAAAGGGTAAATTGTGGGTTTAGGAGAACATCAGGTAGGTTTAGGTTGTCTTTGGGGTGGATCTATGGTTTTGGGGGATTTTCTCCCAGTTTTGGGGGTGATGCCGTTCTTGTTTGGGGTGTTTTTGACGTTTTTTGGGGTCTCCGTTGGGTTTTGTTGGGTTCTCGTTGGTTATCATGGTGGAAAAGGGTAAATTGTGGGTTTTGGAGAATATCAGGTAGGTTTAGGGTGGTTTTGGGGTGGATCTATGGTTTTGGCGTATTTTCTTCCAGTTTTGGTGGTGATGCCGATATTTTTTGGGGTGTTTTTTACATGTTTTGGGGTCTCCATTAGGTTTTGTTGGGTTCTTTTTTGTCATTATGTTAAATAGGAGTGGATTGTGGGTTTTGGAGAACATCAGGTAGTTTTATGGTGGTTTTGGCGTGGATCTATGGTTTTGGGGGATTTTCTTCCAGTTTTGGGGGTGATGCCGTTCTTGTTTGGGGTGTTTTTGACGTTTTTTGGGATCTCTGTTGGGTTCTGTTGGGTTCTCGTTGGTCATCGTGTTGGAAAAGGGTAAATTGTGGTTTTTGGAGAACATCAGGTAGGTTTAGGGTGTCTTTGGGGTGGATCTATGGTTTTGGGGGATTTTCTTCCAGTTTTGGGGGTGATGCCGTTCTTGTTTGGGGTGTTTTTGACGTTTTTTGGGATCTCTGTTGGGTTCTGTTGGGTTCTCGTTGGTCATCGTGTTGGAAAAGTGTAAATTGTGTTTTTTGGAGAAGATCAGGTAGGTTTAGGGTGTCTTTGGGGTGGATCTATGGTTTTGGGGGTTTTCTTCCAGTTTTGGTGGTGATGCCATTCTTGTTTGGGGTATTTTTTAAGGTTTTTGTGGTCTCTGTTTGGTTTTGTTGGGTTCTCGTTGGTCATCGTGTTGTAAAAGTGTAAATTGTGGGTTTTGGAGAACTTCAGGTAGGTTTAGGGGGAGTTTTCGCGTGGATTCGTGGTATTTGGGGTTTTCTTCTTTTTGGGGGAGTGATCCTCTCCTTTCTTCGGGTGATTTTGAAGTGTTTTGGGGTTTCCGTTGCGTTTCGTTGAATTCCTAATGTGTTTTATGGTGGTTTGGAGTGTGCTTTGGGATTAGGAGAACATCAGGTAGGTTTAGGGTGTCTTTGGGGTGGATCTATGGTATTTGGGGTTTTCTTCTATTTTTTGGCGTGATCCTGTTCTTTTTTGGGGTGTATTTGAAGTGTTTTGGGGTCTCCGTTGGGTTTTGTTTGGTTCTCGTTGGTCATCATGGTGGAAAAGGGTAAATTGTGGGTTTTGGAGAAGATCAGGTAGGTTTAGGGTGGTTTTGGGGTGGATCTATGGTTTTGGGGGATTTTCTTCCAGTTTTGGTGGTGATCCTTTTCTTGTTTGGGGTGTTTTTGACGTGTTTTGGTGTGTCCATTAGGTTTTGTTGGGTTCTTGTTTGTCATTATGTTAAATAGGTGTGGATTGTGGGTTTTGGAGAACATCAGGTAGGTTTAGGGTGGTTTTGGGGTGGATCTATGGTTTGGCGGATTTTCTTCCAGTTTTGGGGGTGATGCCGTTCTTGTTTGGGGTGTTTTTGACGTTTTTTGGGGTCTCCGTTGGGTTTTGTTGGGTTCTCGTTGGTTATCATGGTGGAAAACTGTAAATTGTGGGTTTTGGAGAACATCAGGTAGGTTTAGGGTGGTTTTGGGGTGGATCTATGGTTTTGGCGTATTTTCTTCCAGTTTTGGGGGTGATGCCGTTCTTGTTTGGGGTGTTTTTGACGTTTTTTGGGGTCTCCGTTGGGTTTTGTTGGGTTCTCGTTGGTTATCATGGTGGAAAAGGGTAAATTGTGGGTTTTGGAGAACATCAGGTAGGTTTAGGGTGGTTTTGGGGTGGATCTATGGTTTTGGGGGATTTTCTTCCAGTTTTGGGGGTGATGCCGTTCTTGTTTGGGGTGTTTTTTGACGTTTTTTGGGGTCTCTATTGGGTTCTGTTGGGATCTCGTTGGTCATCGTGTTGGAAAAGGGTAAATTGTGGTTTTTGGAGAAGATCAGGTAGGTTTAGGGTGGTTTTGGGGTGGATCTATGGTTTTGGCGGATTTTCTTCCAGTTTTGGGGGTGATGCCGTTCTTTTTGGGGTGTTTTTGACGTGTTTTGGTGTCTCCATTAGGTTTTGTTGGGTTCTTGTTTGTCATTATGTTAAATAGGTGTGGATTGTGGGTTTTGGAGAAGATCATGTAGGTTTAGGGTGGTTTTGGGGTGGATCTATGGTTTTGGCGGATTTTCTTCCAGTTTTGGTGGTGATGCCGTTCTTGTTTGGGGTGTTTTTGACGTTTTTTGGGGTCTCTGTTGGGTTCTGTTGGGTTCTCGTTGGTCATCGTGTTGGAAAAGGGTAAATTGTGGGTTTAGGAGAACATCAGGTAGGTTTAGGTTGTCTTTGGGGTGGATCTATGGTTTTGGGGGATTTTCTTCCAGTTTTGGGGGTGATGCCATTCTTGTTTGGGGTGTTTTTGACGTTTTTTGGGGTCTCCGTTGGGTTTTGTTGGGTTCTCGTTGGTTATCATGGTGGAAAAGGGTAAATTGTGGGTTTTGGAGAATATCAGGAAGGTTTAGGGTGGTTTTGGGGTGGATCTATGGTTTTGGGGGATTTTCTTCCAGTTTTGGTGGTGATGCCGATATTTTTTGGGGTGTTTTTTAAATGTTTTGGGGTCTCCATTAGGTTTTGTTGGGTTCTTTTTTGTCATTATGTTAAATAGGAGTGGATTGTGGGTTTTGGAGAACATCAGGTAGTTTTAGGGTGGTTTTGGCGTGGATCTATGGTTTTGGGGGATTTTCTTCCAGTTTTGGTGGTGATGCCGTTCTTGTTTGGGGTGTTTTTGACGTTTTTTGGGATCTCTGTTGGGTTCTGTTGGGTTCTCGTTGGTCATCGTGTTGGAAAAGGGTAAATTGTGGTTTTTGGAGAACATCAGGTAGGTTTAGGGTGTCTTTGGGGTGGATCTATGGTTTTGGGGGATTTTCTTCCAGTTTTGGGGGTGATGCCGTTCTTGTTTGGGGTGTTTTTGACGTTTTTTGGGATCTCTGTTTGGTTCTGTTGGGTTCTCGTTGGTCATCGTGTTGGAAAAGTGTAAATTGTGTTTTTTGGAGAACATCAGGTAGGTTTAGGGTGTCTTTGGGGTGGATCTATGGTTTTGGGGGTTTTCTTCCAGTTTTGGTGGTGATGCCATTCTTGTTTGGGGTATTTTTTAAGGTTTTTGTGGTCTCTGTTTGGTTTTGTTGGGTTCTCGTTGGTCATCGTGTTGTAAAAGTGTAAATTGTGGGTTTTGGAGAACTTCAGGTAGGTTTAGGGGGAGTTTTCGCGTGGATTCGTGGTTTTTGGGGTTTTCTTCTTTTTGGGGGAGTGATCCTCTCCTTTCTTCGGGTGATTTTGAAGTGTTTTGGGGTTTCCGTTGCGTTTCGTTGAATTCCTAATGTGTTTTATGGTGGTTTGGAGTGTGCTTTGGGATTAGGAGAACATCAGGTAGGTTTAGGGTGTCTTTGGGGTGGATCTATGGTATTTGGGGTTTTTGGCGTGATCCTGTTCTTTTTTGGGGTGTATTTGAAGTGTTTTGGGGTCTCCGTTGGGTTTTGTTTGGTTCTCGTTGGTCATCATGGTGGAAAAGGGTAAATTGTGGGTTTTGGAGAACATCAGGTAGGTTTAGGGTGGTTTTGGGGTGGATCTATGGTTTTGGGGGATTTTCTTCCAGTTTTGGTGGTGATCCTTTTCTTGTTTGGGGTGTTTTTGACGTGTTTTGGTGTGTCCATTAGGTTTTGTTGTTTTCTTGTTTGTCATTATGTTAAATAGGTGTGGATTGTGGGTTTTGGAGAAGATCAGGTAGGTTTAGGGTGGTTTTGGTGAGGATCTATGGTTTTGGCGGATTTTCTTCCAGTTTTGGGGGTGATGCCGATATTTTTTGGGGTGTTTTTTACGTGTTTGGGGTCCCCATTAGGTTTTGTTGGGTTCTTGTTGGTCATTATGTTAAATAGGAGTGGATTGTGGGTTTTGGAGAACATCAGGTAGTTTTAGGGTGTTTTTGGCGTGGATCTATGGTTTTGGGGGATTTTCTTCCAGTTTTGGTGGTGATGCCATTCTTGTTTGGGGTGTTTTTGAACGTGTTTTGGTGTCTCCATTAGGTTTTGTTGTGTTCTTGTTTGTCATTATGTTAAAATAGGAGTGGATTGTGGGTTTTGGAGAACATCAGGTAGGTTTAGGGTGGTTTTGGGGTGGATCTATGGTTTTGGGAGATTTTCTTCCAGTTTTGGTGGTGATGCCGTTCTTGTTTGGGGTGTTTTTGACGTTTTTTTGGGGTCTCTGTTGGGTTCTGTTGGGTTCTCGTTGGTCATCGTGTTGGAAAAGGGTAAATTGTGGTTTTTGGAGAACATCAGGTAGGTTTAGGGTGTCTTTGGGGTGGATCCTATGGTTTTGGGGGATTTTCTTCCAGTTTTGGGGGTGATGCCGTTCTTGTTTGGGGTGTTTTTGACGTTTTTTGGGGTCTCTGTTGGGTTCTGTTGGGTTCTCGTTGGTCATCGTGTTGGAAAAGGGTAAATTGTGGTTTTTGGAAAACATCAGGTAGGTTTAGGGTGTCTTTGGGGTGGATCTATGGTTTTGGGGGTTTTCTTCCAGTTTTGGGGGTGATGCCGTTCTTGTTTGGGGTGTTTTTGACGTTTTTTTGGGGTCTCTGTTGGGTTCTGTTGGGTTCTCGTTGGTCATCGTGTTGGAAAAGGGTAAATTGTGGTTTTGGAGAACATCAGGTAGGTTTAGTGTGTCTTTGGTGTGGATCTATGGTTTTGGGGGATTTTCTTCCAGTTTTGGTGGTGATGCCGTTCTTGTTTGGGGTGTTTTTGACGTGTTTTGGTGTCTCCATTAGGTTTTGTTGGGTTCTTGTTTGTCATTATGTTAAATAGGTGTGGATTGTGGGTTTTGGAGAAGATCATGTAGGTTTAGGGTGGTTTTGGGGTGGATCTATGGTTTTGGTGGATTTTCTTCCAGTTTTGGTGGTGATGCCGTTCTTTTTTGGGGTTGTTTTTTACGTTTTTTGGGGTCTCTGTTGGGTTCTGTTGGGTTCTCGTTGGTCATCGTGTTGGAAAAGGGTAAATTGTGGGGTTTTGGAGAACATCAGGTAGGTTTAGGGTGTCTTTGGGGTGGATCTATGGTTTTGGGGGATTTTCTTCCAGTTTTGGGGGTGAATGCCGTTCTTGTTTGGGGTGTTTTTGACGTTTTTTGGGATCTCTGTTGGGTTCTGTTGGGTTCTCGTTGGTCATCGTGTTGGAAAAGGGTAAATTGTGGGTTTTGGAGAACATCAGGTATGTTTAGGGTGGTTTTTGAGGTGGATCTATGGTTTTGGCGTATTTTCTTCCAGTTTTGGGGGTGATGCCGTTCTTGTTTGGGGTGTTTTTGACGTTTTTTGGGGTCTCCGTTGGGTTTTGTTGGGTTCTCGTTGGTCATCATGGTGGAAAAGGGTAAATTGTGGGTTTTGGAGAACATCAGGTAGGTTTAGGGTGTCTTTGGGGTGGATCTATGGTTTTGGGGGATTTTCTTCCAGTTTTGGGGGTGATGCCGTTCTTGTTTGGGGTGTTTTTGACGTTTTTTGGGATCTCTGTTGGGTTCTGTTGGGTTCTCGTTGGTCATCGTGTTGGAAAAGGGTAAATTGTGGGTTTTGGAGAACATCAGGTATGTTTAGGGTGGTTTTGAGGTGGATCTATGGTTTTGGGGGATTTTCTTCCAGTTTTGGGGGTGATGCCGTTCTTGTTTGGGGTGTTTTTGACGTTTTTTGGGGTCTCCGTTGGGTTTTGTTGGGTTCTCGTTGGTCATCATGGTGGAAAAGGGTAAATTGTGGGTTTTGGAGAACATCAGGTAGGTTTAGGGTGGTTTTGGGGTGGACCTATGGTTTTGGCGTATTTTCTTCCAGTTTTGGGGGTGATGCCGATATTTTTTGGGGTGTTTTTTACGTGTTTTGGGGTCTCCATTAGGTTTAGTTGGGTTCTTGTTGTCATTATGTTAAATAGGAGTGGATTGTGGGTTTTGGAGAACATCAGGTAGTTTTAGGGTGGTTTTGGGGTGGATCTATGGTTTTGGGGGATTTTCTTCCAGTTTTGGTGGTGATGCCGTTCTTGTTTGGGGTGTTTTTGACGTTTTTTGGGGTCTCTGTTGGGTTCTGTTGGGTTCTCGTTGGTCATCGTGTTGGAAAAGGGTAAATTGTGGTTTTTGGAGAACATCAGGTAGGTTTAGGGTGTCTTTGGGATGGATCTATGGTTTTGGGGGTTTTCTTCCAGTTTTGGGGGTGATGCCATTCTTGTTTGGGGTGTTTTTGACGTTTTCTGGGGTCTCTGTTGGGTTCTGTTGGGTTCTCGTTGGTCATCGTGTTGTAAAAGGGTAAATTGTGGGTTTTGGAGAACATCAGGTAGGTTTAGGGTGGTTTTGGGGTGGATCTATGGTTTTGGCGTATTTTCTTCCAGTTTTGGTGGTGATCCTTTTCTTGTTTGGGGTGTTTTTGACGTGTTTTGCTGTGTCCATTAGGTTTTGTTGGGTTCTTGTTTGTCATTATGTTAAATAGGTGTGGATTGTGGTTTTTGGAGAACATCAGGTAGGTTTAGGGTGGTTTTGGGGTGGATCTATGGTTTTGGGGAATTTTCTTCCAGTTTTGGGGGTGATGCCATTCTTGTTTGGGGTGTTTTTGACGTGTTTTGGGGTCTCTGTTGGGTTCTGTTGGGTTCTCGTTGGTCATCGTGTTGGAAAAGGGTAAATTGTGGGTTTTGGAGAACATCAGGTAGGTTTAGGGTGTCTTTGGGGTGGATCTATGGTTTTGGGGGATTTTCTTCCAGTTTTGGGGGTGATGCCGTTCTTGTTTGGGGTGTTTTTGACGTTTTCTGGGGTCTCTGTTGGGTTCTGTTGGGTTCTCGTTGGTCATCGTGTTGTAAAAGGGTAAATTGTGGGTTTTGGAGAACATCAGGTAGGTTTAGGGTGGTTTTGGGGTGGATCTATGGTTTTGGCGTATTTTCTTCCAGTTTTGGTGGTGATCCTTTTCTTGTTTGGGGTGTTTTTGACGTGTTTTGCTGTGTCCATTAGGTTTTGTTGGGTTCTTGTTTGTCATTATGTTAAATAGGTGTGGATTGTGGTTTTTGGAGAACATCAGGTAGGTTTAGGGTGGTTTTGGGGTGGATCTATGGTTTTGGGGAATTTTCTTCCAGTTTTGGGGGTGATGCCATTCTTGTTTGGGGTGTTTTTGACGTGTTTTGGGGTCTCTGTTGGGTTCTGTTCTCGTTGGTCATCGTGTTGGAAAAGGGTAAATTGTGGGTTTTGGAGAACATCAGGTAGGTTTAGGGTGTCTTTGGGGTGGATCTATGGTTTTGGGGGATTTTCTTCCAGTTTTGGGGGTGATGCCGTTCTTGTTTGGGGTGTTTTTGACGTTTTTTGGGGTCTCTGTTGGGTTCTGTTGGGTTCTCGTTGGTCATCGTGTTGGAAAAGGGTAAATTGTGGTTTTTGGAGAACATCAGGTAGGTTTAGGGTGTCTTTGGGGTGGATCTATGGTTTTGGGGGATTTTCTTCCAGTTTTGGTGGTGATGCCGTTCTTGTTTGGGGTGTTTTTGACGTGTTTTGGTGTCTCCATTAGGTTTTGTTGGGTTCTTGTTTGTCATTATGTTAAATAGGTGTGGATTGTGGGTTTTGGAGAAGATCATGTAGGTTTAGGGTGGTTTTGGGGTGGATCTATGGTTTTGGTGGATTTTCTTCCAGTTTTGGTGTTGATGCCGTTCTTTTTTGGGGTTGTTTTTTACGTTTTTTGGGGTCTCTGTTGGGTTCTGTTGGGTTCTCGTTGGTCATCGTGTTGGAAAAGGGTAAATTGTGGTTTTTGGAGAACATCAGGTAGGTTTAGGGTGTCTTTGGGGTGGATCTATGGTTTTGGGGGATTTTCTTCCAGTTTTGGTGGTGATGCCGTTCTTGTTTGGGGTGTTTTTGACGTTTTTTGGGGTCTCTGTTGGGTTCTGTTGGGTTCTCGTTGGTCATCGTGTTGGAAAAGGGTAAATTGTGGTTTTTGGAGAACATCAGGTAGGTTTAGGGTGTCTTTGGGGTGGATCTATGGTTTTGGCGGATTTTCTTCCAGTTTTGGGGGTGATGCCGATATTTTTGGGGTGTTTTTGACGTTTTTTGGGGTCTCCGTTGGGTTTTGTTGGGTTCTCGTTGGTTATCATGGTGCAAAAGTGTAAATTGTGGGTTTTGGAGAAGATCATGTAGGTTTAGGGTGGTTTTGGGGTGGATCTATGGTTTTGGCGTATTTTCTTCCAGTTTTGGGGGTGATGCCGATATTTTTTGGGGTGTTTTTTACATGTTTTGGGGTCTCCATTAGGTTTAGTTGAGTTCTTGTTTGTCATTATGTTAAATAGGAGTGGATTGTGGGTTTTGGAGAACATCAGGTAGTTTTAGGGTGGTTTTGGGGTGGATCTATGGTTTTGGGGGATTTTCTTCCAGTTTTGGTGGTGATGCCGTTCTTGTTTGGGGTGTTTTTGACGTTTTTTGGGGTCTCTGTTGGGTTCTGTTGGGTTCTCGTTGGTCATCGTGTTGGAAAAGGGTAAATTGTGGTTTTTGGAGAACATCAGGTAGGTTTAGGGTGTCTTTGGGGTGGATCTATGGTTTTGGGGGTTTTCTTCCAGTTTTGGGGGTGATGCCATTCTTGTTTGGGGTATTTTTTAAGGTTTTTGTGGTCTCTGTTTGGTTTTGTTGGGTTCTCGTTGGTCATCGTGTTGTAAAAGTGTAAATTGTGGGTTTTGGAGAACTTCAGGTAGGTTTAGGGGGAGTTTTCGCGTGGATTCGTGGTATTTGGGGTTTTCTTCTTTTTGGGGGAGTGATCCTCTCCTTTCTTCGGGTGATTTTGAAGTGTTTTGGGGTTTCCGTTGCGTTTCGTTGAATTCCTAATGTGTTTTATGGTGGTTTGGAGTGTGCTTTGGGATTAGGAGAACATCAGGTAGGTTTAGGGTGTCTTTGGGGTGGATCTATGGTATTTGGGGTTTTCTTCTATTTTTTGGCGTGATCCTGTTCTTTTTTGGGGTGTATTTGAAGTGTTTTGGGGTCTCCGTTGGGTTTTGTTTGGTTCTCGTTGGTCATCATGGTGGAAAAGGGTAAATTGTGGGTTTTGGAGAACATCAGGTAGGTTTAGGGTGGTTTTGGGGTGGATCTATGGTTTTGGTGTATTTTCTTCCAGTTTTGGTGGTGATCCTTTTCTTGTTTGGGGTGTTTTTGACGTGTTTTGGTGTGTCCATTAGGTTTTGTTGGGTTCTTGTTTGTCATGTTAAATAGGTGTGGATTGTGGGTTTTGGAGAACATCAGGTAGGTTTAGGGTGTCTTTGGGGTGGATCTATGGCTTTGGCGGATTTTCTTCCAGTTTTGGGGGTGATGCCGTTCTTGTTTGGGGTGTTTTTGACGTTTTTTGGGGTCTCCGTTGGGTTTTGTTGGGTTCTCGTTGGTTATCATGGTGGAAAAGGGTAAATTGTGGGTTTTGGAGAACATCAGGTAGGTTTAGGGTGGTTTTGGGGTGGATCTATGGTTTTGGGGATTTTCTTCCAGTTTTGGGGGTGATGCCGTTCTTGTTTGGGGTGTTTTTGACGTTTTTTGGGGTCTCTATTGGGTTCTGTTGGGTTCTCGTTGGTCATCGTGTTGGAAAAGCGTAAATTGTGGTTTTTGGAGAAGATCAGGTAGGTTTAGGGTGTCTTTGGGGTGGATCTATGGTTTTGGCGGATTTTCTTCCAGTTTTGGGGGTGATGCCGTTCTTTTTGGGGTGTTTTTGACGTGTTTTGGTGTCTCCATTAGGTTTTGTTGGGTTCTTGTTTGTCATTATGTTAAATAGGTGTGGATTGTGGGTTTTGTAGAACATCAGGTAGGTTTAGGGTGGTTTTGGGGTGGATCTATGGTTTTGGCGGATTTTCTTCCAGTTTTGGTGGTGATGCCGTTCTTGTTTGGGGTGTTTTTGACGTTTTTTGGGGTCTCTGTTGGGTTCTGTTGGGTTCTCGTTGGTCATCGTGTTGGAAAAGGGTAAATTGTGGGTTTAGGAGAACATCAGGTAGGTTTAGGTTGTCTTTGGGGTGGATCTATGGTTTTGGGGGATTTTCTCCCAGTTTTGGGGGTGATGCCGTTCTTGTTTGGGGTGTTTTTGACGTTTTTTGGGGTCTCCGTTGGGTTTTGTTGGGTTCTCGTTGGTTATCATGGTGGAAAAGGGTAAATTGTGGGTTTTGGAGAATATCAGGTAGGTTTAGGGTGGTTTTGGGGTGGATCTATGGTTTTGGCGTATTTTCTTCCAGTTTTGGTGGTGATGCCGATATTTTTTGGGGTGTTTTTTACATGTTTTGGGGTCTCCATTAGGTTTTGTTGGGTTCTTTTTTGTCATTATGTTAAATAGGAGTGGATTGTGGGTTTTGGAGAACATCAGGTAGTTTTATGGTGGTTTTGGCGTGGATCTATGGTTTTGGGGGATTTTCTTCCAGTTTTGGTGGTGATGCCGTTCTTGTTTGGGGTGTTTTTGACGTTTTTTGGGATCTCTGTTGGGTTCTGTTGGGTTCTCGTTGGTCATCGTGTTGGAAAAGGGTAAATTGTGGTTTTTGGAGAACATCAGGTAGGTTTAGGGTGTCTTTGGGGTGGATCTATGGTTTTGGGGGATTTTCTTCCAGTTTTGGGGGTGATGCCGTTCTTGTTTGGGGTGTTTTTGACGTTTTTTGGGATCTCTGTTGGGTTCTGTTGGGTTCTCGTTGGTCATCGTGTTGGAAAAGTGTAAATTGTGTTTTTTGGAGAAGATCAGGTAGGTTTAGGGTGTCTTTGGGGTGGATCTATGGTTTTGGGGGTTTTCTTCCAGTTTTGGTGGTGATGCCATTCTTGTTTGGGGTATTTTTTAAGGTTTTTGTGGTCTCTGTTTGGTTTTGTTGGGTTCTCGTTGGTCATCGTGTTGTAAAAGTGTAAATTGTGGGTTTTGGAGAACTTCAGGTAGGTTTAGGGGGAGTTTTCGCGTGGATTCGTGGTATTTGGGGTTTTCTTCTTTTTGGGGGAGTGATCCTCTCCTTTCTTCGGGTGATTTTGAAGTGTTTTGTGGTTTCCGTTGCGTTTCGTTGAATTCCTAATGTGTTTTATGGTGGTTTGGAGTGTGCTTTGGGATTAGGAGAACATCAGGTAGGTTTAGGGTGTCTTTGGGGTGGATCTATGGTATTTGGGATTTTCTTCTATTTTTTGGCGTGATCCTGTTCTTTTTTGGGGTGTATTTGAAGTGTTTTGGGGTCTCCGTTGGGTTTTGTTTGGTTCTCGTTGGTCATCATGGTGGAAAAGGGTAAATTGTGGGTTTTGGAGAACATCAGGTAGGTTTAGGGTGGTTTTGGGGTGGATCTATGGTTTTGGGGGATTTTCTTCCAGTTTTGGTGGTGATCCTTTTCTTGTTTGGGGTGTTTTTGACGTGTTTTGGTGTGTCCATTAGGTTTTGTTGGGTTCTTGTTTGTCATTATGTTAAATAGGTGTGGATTGTGGGTTTTTGGAGAACATCAGGTAGGTTTAGGGTGGTTTTGGGGTGGATCTATGGTTTTGGGGGATTTTCTTCGAGTTTTGGGGGTGATGCCGTTCTTGTTTGGGGTGTTTTTGACGTTTTTTGGGGTCTCCGTTGGGTTCTGTTGGGTTCTCGTTGGTCATCGTGTTGGAAAAGGGTAAATTGTGGTTTTTGGAGAAGATCAGGTAGATTTAGGGTGGTTTTGGGGTGGATCTATGGTTTTGGCGGATTTTCTTCCAGTTTTGGGGGTGATGCCGTTCTTGTTTGGGTGTTTTTGACGTTTTTTGGGGTCTCCGTTGGGTTTTGTTGGGTTCTCGTTGGTTATCATGGTGGAAAACTGTAAATTGTGGGTTTTGGAGAACATCAGGTAGGTTTAGGGTGGTTTTGGGGTGGATCTATGGTTTTGGCGTATTTTCTTCCAGTTTTGGGGGTGATGCCGTTCTTGTTTGGGTGTTTTTGACGTTTTTTGGGGTCTCCGTTGGGTTTTGTTGGGTTCTCGTTGGTTATCATGGTGGAAAAGGGTAAATTGTGGGTTTTGGAGAAGATCAGGTAGGTTTAGGGTGGTTTTGGGGTGGATCTATGGTTTTGGGGGATTTTCTTCCAGTTTTGGGGGTGATGCCGTTCTTGTTTGGGGTGTTTTTGACGTTTTTTGGGGTCTCTATTGGGTTCTGTTGGGTTCTCGTTGGTCATCGTGTTGGAAAAGGGTAAATTGTGGTTTTTGGAGAAGATCAGGTAGGTTTAGGGTGGTTTTGGGGTGGATCTATGGTTTTGGCGGATTTTCTTCCAGTTTTGGGGGTGATGCCGTTCTTTTTGGGTTTTTTTTGACGTGTTTTGGTGTCTCCATTAGGTTTTGTTGGGTTCTTGTTTGTCATTATGTTAAATAGGTGTGGATTGTGGGTTTTGGAGAAGATCATGTAGGTTTAGGGTGGTTTTGGGGTGGATCTATGGTTTTGGCGGATTTTCTTCCAGTTTTGGTGGTGATGCCGTTCTTGTTTGGGGTGTTTTTGACGTTTTTTGGGGTCTCTGTTGGGTTCTGTTGGGTTCTCGTTGGTCATCGTGTTGGAAAAGGGTAAATTGTGGGTTTAGGAGAACATCAGGTAGGTTTAGGTTGTCTTTGGGGTGGATCTATGGTTTTGGGGGATTTTCTTCCAGTTTTGGGGGTGATGCCATTCTTGTTTGGGGTGTTTTTGACGTTTTTTGGGTCTCCGTTGGGTTTTGTTGGGTTCTCGTTGGTTATCATGGTGGAAAAGGGTAAATTGTGGGTTTTGGAGAATATCAGGTAGGTTTAGGGTGGTTTTGGGGTGGATCTATGGTTTTGGCGTATTTTCTTCCAGTTTTGGTGGTGATGCCGATATTTTTTGGGGTGTTTTTTAAATGTTTTGGGGTCTCCATTAGGTTTTGTTGGGTTCTTTTTTGTCATTATGTTAAATAGGAGTGGATTGTGGGTTTTGGAGAACATCAGGTAGTTTTAGGGTGGTTTTGGCGTGGATCTATGGTTTTGGGGGATTTTCTTCGAGTTTTGGT